>NC_061114.1:77044743-77095121 GCF_002878395.1 Capsicum annuum
GCAACCAAGGCAGTGAAGCCTAAGTGTGACATCCAGGATGACGGATCGTTGAGGCTGCGACGAACCATCGCTAGGACCGTCTCGCTGAGGCAGTATGGCCTCATCATGGCCAACGTATGATAGACGATCCAATAGATCATCGGGTTTGTGATAGACCGTTACTAAGACTGTCGCATCGAGGCAGTGTGTTCTTTTCCCGGCCGCTGTGTGATGGACGATCCGACGGACCATTAGATTAAGCGATGGACCATCGCTTCGACCATCGCAGCCTCTGATTCAGCATTTTTAAGACTTTTTAAAAGGGCTTTTTAGGTATTTTTCCACTCTTTTTGGCCCCTATTTATATCCGATCAAGGCTCACAACTTCATTTCTCATCTTCAACATCAAAAACTAGAGTTTCTAAAGAATCAAAACCCTTCCTTTTTCTTCAATAAAAATCAAGAGAAATCCAAAAATCAAGAATCTCTACAAGAGCTTTCAAGAAAGTATTTTTCTAAGGTTTGTAGATGTTGATTCTTGGGTCCCTTTCATCGAATAAGCTCAAGAACCCTTTTCTAAAATTCAAAGATCTTATGGTTGTAGGTTTTCATGATTCATGTGAGTTGAAAATAATGTTCATGTTATTATTGAGTTTTGATTCATATTTGTTTGCAACTTTTTCAAGCTTTGACCCTAGTATGTGATAGTCATGTGATGTTCATGATAAACCCTTTTCAAGTTTCTTGTTAAGTGATGTGTTTATGTCATTAAGTGAAGAAAATTGTTGAATAAGCAAAACATGCTCCCCATATGTTTGATAAAATGTTTATGTGAAGAAATTAGAGCCATTATAGTATGTTGACTAGAAATCCCCAATTGTGTGCAATCCCATGCATGTCAAATATTTTTTGAAAAGCCTTAGTGAATGAATTGTGAAATGATAGCATGAAATTCCCAATTATATGCTCTTTGCTACATGCTAAGACTTTAATACATGCCAAGTGTTTGATGCAAGACCTTGTTGAATGGAGTATGATCCAACAGCATATGCCCCTATGTTATTATATGTTCAGGATTCCTAAATGCTTTAAGTGATACCTTAGTGATTGTGATGGTGAATGATTGTATATGGTCTTGATTATTTAAGAATGGTTATGCTTTACTTTTATGTTAATGAGTCCTGGGGGTATTTATACTCAATAATTTAGCTGTTATCTAGAGCCCATGTCAGTTTACATGATAATTTCAGTCGAGCCATGATTCTTAGAACTCAGGGAGTTATACAACTCTGTATTCTCAGATAGATACAGAACTTAAGAAATCTCAACAATCTCCATAATTGTCGTAATCTCAGTATCACTAGTAATCTAGCCTCAGTTCTATACCCAACACAGATCTAGTAGTATTCAAGTGATCAGTTCTGACCTCTATAGTAATCAAGTATTTATTCAAAGCTTAGTATCGTTCAGTCAGATAACGAGGTTCAGTAGTATTCCATCAGATGCAGAACTAAGTGAATTCAACTTAACTCAGTTAGACCATTTGAGAAATATGATCAGTATCAGATTCCACTTAGTTTGTGTTCAGTTAAGAATCAGTTTAGAGTCTTTTACTTGGGAGTAGGAGCTAGCACCGAGCGAGGGAAGGGATGGCGGCTCCCCATCAGAGAGGTAGAGTTGTTAGGAAAGGCTGATCACCCGTAAGATAGGTTTGACTATTATATGCCTTAGGCTTGACTTTCTGCGAGGGCCACTCGTCAGATAGGCTTGACTAGAGAGGTCTTTACCCATGCCACGGTATTGACACCCTTCCTACTGGGGTTATAGGTTGGACCCCACCAGTTGACATTCGGGGCATATCAATTAAGTGACCACTTCCCACAATTGTAGTTTCAGTATCAATCATCAGAAATCAGGACTGTCAGATACAGTCATCTATCTCAGTGAGGAACTTTGATAGTTTCATTGATTCATGGAACACTCATCAAATAGTCTTGGTCCCATATAAATTTATTTAGTATTAGATCTAGAGATCACCCGTCAGATAGGCTTGATCTCAGTCTCAAATTCAGTTGAGTATTATTTTACTAGATCTAATGATCACCTATTAGATAGGCTTGATCTCACTCTCAGATTTAGTTGAGTAATCTTATTAACAGATCCCTAGATCACCCGTTATATAGGCTTGGTATCAGTCTCAGATTTAGTTGAGTATTCTTGTTATCAGATCTAGAGATCACCCATCAGATAGGCTTGATCTCAGTCTCAAATTTAGTTAAGTAATCTCTTTATTAGATCCTAAGATCACCGGTAAGATAGGCTTCATCTCAGTCTCAGATTCAATTGAGTATTCTTTTTATTAGATCTAGAGATCACCCGTCAGATAGGCTTAATCTCAGTCTCAAATTTAGTTGAGTAATCTCATTATCAGATCATGAGATCACCTGTTAGATAGGTTTGATCTCAGTCTCAGATTTAGTGGAGTATTCTTGTTGTTCGATTCAGACATGATCATTTCTTATCATTGATAGTAGATTCTGGAATCATCCATTATAGAGGTTTGATCTACGATATAGTTAGTCGAGAGTAGAAAGCTTAAAATTTAGTCATTGATATGAGTAGATTCAGTTAATCAGTTTTAGTATCATCAGTTTTTGAGATCACTCACTAGATAAGACTGATCTCAGCTCCAGTACTTAGTTATTAGTATCAGATGATTTAGTGTTCAGTATCTCAGGCATTAGTAGTGAGTTCAGATGGAAGTAAAGTAGTATCCCAATTTTAGTATCTCGAGTCACGATGATTTCAGTTATGGTCCGTGCATTCATACATGTGTTCTCATTCGGTACTCTCATTATTATTCAATTAAGTAATTATTCATGCATGAGCCCTTGTATTTAGCCTAACCTCATCTTCATACTTGATACATCCCCGTTCTGATGCATTGTGCTATGGTGTTTTATTTGACACCATAGGTTTAGAGGTACGAGATCCAGAGTACCCTTAGCAGCTCTGTCCTAGTCAGCAGCAGTAGGCATAGTAGTGAGTCCTCTTAATTCAAGGATGAACCTTTTATCATTATTGCATTAGATTTTGTTTATTTTTAGTAGACAGAGTTAGTTTGTGATATGTCCCATCAACTCCAAAACTCATACAGTTTAGAGGTTTTCTTGGGCAGGTGTATCAGTATTTATTTTTAAATTTTGAGTATTTTTAGATGTGCTAGTTTTCGTATTTATTATCTATATTACACAGTGTTCAGGTACAACTATCAATAGAGGGTTAGCTTGTGGGCCTTTAGAATCATGAGCACTGTGTGACGTTCTGGTTCCAGAAAATTGGGTCATTACATGAAGTAACCCATAGTTGTAGTGTTAAAATGAAGAATGCTATAGAAAAGAAGAAGAAAAATCCGAGTACATTCACAATCCTTTGCACAATCGGATCATGCAAGTTTGAAAAGTCTTTATGTGACCTCAAAACAAGAATCAATTTAGTTCCATATGTGGTGTATCAAAGGCTTGGGTTGGGTTCTCCTACACCCATTATCATGAGACTCTTGATGGTAGATTTATCAATTAAGAAACTAGTTGTCGTGTTATATGATATAGTAGTAAAGGTTGATCGATTCATCCTCTTGGTGGATTTTGTTATTGTTGATTGTGATAATTATCATGAGATTCCTATCATACTTGGGAGGCCATTTATAGCAACCAAAAGAGAAGTTGATATGAAGTATGGATAAATAAAGTTCCGGGTACATGATGATGAAGTCTTCTTTCATATCTGCAAAACCAAAAAGCAACCAATAGAGCTAAAAGTGGTGTCTATGATTGATGTTATGGATGAAGAGTGGATATTGGGTCACTTCATCTCATAGATCCAAATTGATAATTAATGGATCTCATGCTGCAATGTTAAATTAGGCGTTGGTTTAGAGAAAACTCATTATCGCAATTAAATTAGCCCATATCCTTTAAATTTTGATTGTTAATGTAGTTTTCATATTGTTTTTGATTAATCCATTAAATTATGACACTCTCAAGGTGCATTTGAGGAATTGAAGGATAATAGGTGAAGTGGAGTTAAATTGGGGGTGTGATGACTAAAAATATAGATATGAAATTGGTCTTAGTTACCGTGATTGTGGTCACCAGATTGCAATTGCTAGATTAGGACTAAGACTATCTAGAATTAATACTCAGATCCCATGATCACGGTAAGCCGATGTTGATTACGATCCCCGCATGACCACGACCGTGTTGGCATGGCAACGATCACAAAAAGAGTTTTTATAAAATAGGAACCTTCTTCCAAATGGTTGTCACACTTTTCCATCTTCAAAACATCAAAAAATTCATCTATTTACATCATTGTTAAGAGGCTCTTAACTGCTAGGAATCAACTTTGCATCCTAAAATCCAGTATTTTACTCTAATCTTCTTTTTAATATTAATATAGGCTTTAGAATACATGTTTAGGACAATGGCCTAAATCTTTGAATTGTGTGCTTAATGCTTGACTAAATTTTCATTGTTTGATATGGTGGCTATTATATTGGTTTGCACCTCATTGGGGAAGTCTTGAGTACCCAAAATTATTCAACATGGTGATGAATTGTAGGTTCATACCAAGTATTAGGTAAAATGACCTAATGAGTGCCTTAATAGGTTTTCCATGTTTAAGGGGCATAATTTAGTATTTAGGTGTTGTGTTTCATGTTTGTAATGCCATTTAGTTGTTAGGAACACAAATTGTTGCAGAAATTAGCTTATTTTGGTTGAAGTCATTTTGAACCAATAGCCTCAGGTATCATGATCGCGGTCACTTGGGTGCGATCACGATAATGAAATTATGGTTCAATGGCCTGCATCACAGCATCTAAGGGTTGTGAGGCAGATGTGTCTAAAATCTTGTATTCTTATTTTAAGCCTAAATTTGAATCAAAAACTATTTCTTCGCTTGCATAAGTCACATAAGATTGTTTTCACATTATAATATTAATTGTTTATTCTTTATGTTAACTTCAGGTTTTTAAAGCTAAATATGGAGAACTATGATCAAACCCACTTTATTGCCACTAAGTGAGAAATATTATATTATGAGGACCTCACTAGCAGGAAGGTTATCCCTGAGTGGGGTGTATCAATAGAGCAGGTGTCTAAAAACTCCTAGAATTTTATTAAAGGTTGGTGGCCACATGTTGGAGATACTTTTCCTAGGATCCATATCGAGCCAATGAGCATTGTGGTCAAGGAATTCTATGCACATCTTAGCATAGTGAACAACTTTTCCCCAGTAGTGAGAATTTGAGGCAAAGCAATTTGCTTCAGTGCCAAATAGATCAGTGAAATATATGGGCTTTCGGATGCCGATATAACAACATTTTAGGTCAAGGAGAACACCCTAGAAAGTTAGTTAGCTGAGAAATTATGATCGGGAAAAGAAGTCCCATGGGCTATAATGAAAACAGGGATAACATACAATGAGTTTACTATTGAGGCTCGAATATATTTCACTATCATCTATATTCGTGTATCTCTGTGCACCAGTATGACCTATATCTTGGTCATACGAGATCAGATGCTAGCTTGCCTCTTAGAAAACATTCCTTTGAATATTGGTCGATTTATTCTTTCTGAAATCAGATATTATAAGAATAGAGGTTGCCCAATTCTCTTATATGCATCCTTTATCACTGAATTATGCAAGAGGGTTGAGGTTGAGGAGTACCCGAGGGATAACTGGATATCCCCGAAGACACCCATTTACTTATTGAAGATACATTGCATGGGTGTTCCTTCAAAGAACAAAAAGAAAAAGATCGACTTGGGTAAGTCGGTGGATGATGACATCGACCTTTGCCAACCATCTCTAACTAAGCCATATGAGGATCTCTCAAGTATGATGAGAGCAATCTGAGAGCTTGAGTTTTGGTTGTCCATAGGTCCGGAAGATCCTTATTCCACTTACCACTCCTATATTGCATAGACTAACTATGAGAGATTTCTAGCAGAGCTACAGGATTCTCATGACAATATAAGGGAAAAAAAAAAAAGAAAGGAAAATTTTTCACCCATGTGTGGAAAGGGGTGAAGGTCCTATGAAAGGTCCTAAAGCCCAAAGATAAATTTTCTTCCCCAATAGCAGATGATGATGATTAGGTCCAAGATTCAAGGCCCGAGGATGATAATCCACATTATGATGATGATTATGATGCGACAGCTAGTAATGGGAGTTCTTGATACAGTTTCAGGGAGCCCCTTAAACACTTTTATGCTTCCATGATTATGCAGTGAGGACACTGTAAGCTTTAAGTAAGGGGTGCCTGTCAATATACTTATTTCATATTTATGATTTCTAGGTCTGTATTATTTTGGATTCAAATTTGGATTTTTTAATTTTTATTCAAATGATATGATCTTTATTTGTTATGGTTGATTTAAGTTAATTTTGGTTGTAAGATTGGGTGCCTTGATTGATGGTGCTTACATTTTGTGGATCAGTCACTTTTATTTTTAATTTCTAGATGTTTATTTCTTTTAATAATGGTATTGGATGAACCTTTACCTATGATATATTGAGTGATGGCATTCTTAAGGAAACATCATCATGTTGGGGATTTAAACCATGGATGTAGAGGAAGTCTATGTACCCATGGAGTTATACATTTGGGATTGCTATTATTTGTACGGTGAAGTCTTAGTAGAAAAATAGTTTGCCCTTACGAGAGCTAAAATATGAGATGATGACTTAATTATGTGCTAACAATAGCCATATTGTATGGTGAAATGCAAAATATGCATCCCCCTCCATCCCAATTTTTTTTGTGTAAATCAAGGGTGTGGACGTGAAGAATTTCATAACAATGTTTTCCCATCTTTTTATGACTCCAGATTCTTTAGTAGGTAGTGTGTTATAACTAACTCCTTTTGTCTCAAGTAGGAAATATAATTGATCCTCCTTGAATAGTTTGCATGCCATGTGCGGTGAGTTTAGTAGATCTATTCTCATGCTTACTTGTATCATGTAGAGCTTGTTGCGTTTTTATTTCAAAGCTAATCTTAATTACACATTATTGGAGGAATGATCTTAGGCCTTTTTTGTGATCTTTGAAAACTACTTTAGCCTTAAATCCTACCCATGCATGATTGGTATCCTTAGTCACCCCATTTTAGACTTTGAACCTTTCTTTGGCAACCGCATAATAAGCCTTAAACCAATTGAAATTTGTCTCATTTTTGAACCCTACCCTTATTGAACTTGAAAGTGCAACTTGAGGCTAAAAGTATATGTTAGGGGTGGTGAATCTTGGAAGAGGTGATCTTGGTCCACAAGATTTTATATGGGTGCCTAAAATTTAAGCAATGAGGACAAATAAATTGATAAAAAGAAAGGGACCAACAAAAGAAGAAAAAAGCATAAGATTACACAAGGGAAAGAAATGAAAAAGAAATGATTTCACAAGATTGGTGAGATAATGTAGTAAAAGTAGGTAGATGTGTGAATTAAGAATTAA
Organism: Capsicum annuum; assembly: GCF_002878395.1. NCBI lineage: Eukaryota > Viridiplantae > Streptophyta > Magnoliopsida > Solanales > Solanaceae > Capsicum > Capsicum annuum. Next base: position 77,052,242 of record NC_061114.1, read on the forward strand.
TAAAGTGGCCAATGACTCAAAGTTTGATCTAATAGTGCTTTATAAAGAGTTCAAGGAGGGAGTAGTAACTCCTATCCCAAATTTTTATCCTACCCTTTACTTAGTCTTCATTACAAACTTGAAAAGGTCCTTTGAAATCTCCAACCAAGTTTTTTTAAGTTAGCGGCAATTGAAAATAAGTGCAAGCATATGGCATGATACTTGTTTGCACTAAGAGATTATTTCTGAGTGTAAGTTCTTGCATATTTATCCCTTGTTGCAAGGTTGAAATTTGGTGTATTAGGACTTTTCTTCATGAGGAGGCACGTAAACTAATTGTGGTTGGTGAGGTGGTATATTCCAAAAATGAGGTAAAGGAGTATAGTTGACTCACTATTGATAGAGAATCATTTCTAGAGAGCTGGTAGTTATTGCTTGATGGTTCTTAAAATTGTTTTTCATCCTTGAAAGTGTGATTGATTTTGAGGGGAGTTGCACAAATATTTTTCCCATGCTTGAGGGAAAATTGGTGGTCTACTCTAATTTGGAATTGTTGTTATCATTTGGTTATAAGAGTGGGCTTATAATTGAGTAGCCTCATTAAGAGTGGAGTAGTCTTGCTTAAGGACAATAAAGGTTTTGTATTGGGGGTGTAGATGACATGCCAATTTGCCACTCATTTACATCTATGATGAAATACTAGTGTATATGAGGCTAATAATCTATTGAAATGCACTACTTTCTAGTGTTGGTTATCTTGTAGGAAACATGATGCCAACAAGTTAATACAAAGACGAAAGAGATAAAATGAGGGAAAAAGGAACCAAAGAAGAAATTCAGGCCTAGGAGATGACCCTTAGGTACCGCAATAGTGACTTTAGGTTCGCGATCACGAATATTGAACAAGTCAACCAAAGGGCAATCTCAAGGGGACCACCGCAATTGTGGTATTGCGATCACTACCAAAAGATGGAAACCTCTATAGGGCCAATTCTTTTGGGTTTTTCTCTTTCTCTATGTTTGAATTGATAATTATGGGTGAAAACCCCAATTGTTTTTAATTCTACATCATTCTTGAAAGATGGACATGGGTGAAGAGTAATAGTGAACAATAAATTAATTTAGTTTCTTTCGTAGCTTCATATTAGAAATACGGATGTTGTGTGAATTAGCTAACTTCAATAGTATCATCTTACAAATAAGGATGCTAGGTTGAGGTATTAGATTGGTAAGTTTAGCACTCTCATGAGCTATTCAAAAGAATCCATTAGTGAAATTTAGTGTTTTCTAGAAAGGTTGACACTAAGACCCTAAATCTAGCCTACCTAAGACCCTTGGCCAAAATTGGACTTACTCTGGATTACCCAAGCATAAACACTATTTAGGAGAACTTAAACCCATGATATCTATAAATTTGATAATCTTATGATTGTTCAAACTCATATTAGTGCGTTTCAGTAATTCTGTTAAACCAAATTTAACATTCAAACCCCTAATTTAGTTTTATCTATTAGTTAATGCATAGTTAACTTTCAACACACATAGGTAACGAAAAGTAGCTTAAACTCCTTGTGGAATCAACCTCGGCTCTTGTTGGGTATATATTGATGATGAGCGCCTTGCATCGAAATCACGGTTCAAGTTGAACCTTACCAATATGCTTGTGAGAGGATATTCCAAGATAATGAGATGACCGATGAGGAGAAGATGTGTTATGCCATATCCCACTTTGAATGGTTTGCCAATACGTTGTGGGATTAGGCCAAGAGATTTAGAAATGTATTAAATGAGAGACAACCACTACAATGGTATGCACTGAAGGGAATCAAGAGACAAAAATATGTGCTGGAAAGGTATAGGCTTGATTTGTTTGCCAAATTGTACAATCTAATGCAAGTGAACAATAGTGTGTTTCCCTATTATGATGAATTCTGACAATTAATCTTGAACATATAGTATCATGAGAAGATGGAACATGCCATCATCTACTTCAAATCTAGGTTGAACAAAAAGACCAGCTTATTCATGGCTTGCCATATGTTTCGAAAAATAGAACAAAACTTTCTAGTGTCTTTGGAGTTTGAAAGGGATCTCAATGAAAGGGCGTCTATCAAACTCAAAGGGTACTCATCTACCAATCCCTATAATAAGAAGAACAACAAGTCCTATAAGAAGAAGCCCACAGAAAATACCATTCCAAAGTACCCACCAATGAATGATGTAACAAATATCCTACTACCAATCCTAAAGGTTTCAATGTGTTAAATGCAAAGGATGGGGACATGAAGAAAGTGAATTCCCAATTGGAGAAATATAATCTTTAGGGAAGGGAGGATGTATTACCTTGGCAAAAATGTGGGGTTAAAGGATGACAATGATGAGAAAGCGTAAGATAAAGAGGACTCAACAAAGACGAGCAAATAAAGAAGGACAATGAGGGTGCTTGGCCTCAAGATAAAGAGTTTGAGGTACCAAACATTGTTTTGAGGTGAGTAATAATTATTAAAGGTAATTAATCATCATAATTAAAGAAAAAATTTGTTCCATACTAAGTGCCTTATCAAGGAGAATATGTGCTTCTTAGTCATTGATAGTGGGAGTTGTGCCAATATAGCTAGTGCTACAGTGGGTGATTATTTCAAATTTGCCAAAACCAAACATTCCACACCATACAATCTTTAATGGTTTAATACAATTGGAGATTTGAAGGTGACTAAATAAGTAGTGATTCGATTTATGGTCTGAAATTAGCATGATAAAGTACTTTGTGATATGACACCCATGCAATCTTGTCATATCCTTCTTAGGAGTCCCTGAAAATATGATCTTTCAACCAAGAATTATGGGAGGACTAATCAATATTCTTTTGAGTTAAATGGTCAGAAATTCACTCTCTACCCACTTTCACCATCTCAAATGAATGAGGTTCACAAAACAATGAGAGAATAAAACAAGTTGGGTAATAGAAAAGTCAAGGAAGAACCCCAACCCAAAAATAAGGATGAAGAAGAGGTGAACAAAAGGTTAAAGGTGAAGAGTCCCATGGTGTTTTTCGCTAGAACAAAGATTTTTCAGGGAACATAATGATAAAGGACTTATGCTTCTTCTAACCTATGGTTTTAATTCAAACCATTTTAATTCTTCTATTTCCCATTATATTTCTCTTGTTTTCTAAGAATTTGAGGTTTACTTATAAAGGATCTACCATAAAGATTATGACCACTTTGGGGAATTGATCATCGAATAGACTTCATGCTGGGTTCTCAACTTCACAAAAATTGACTAATCAATTTAATCCATAGACACTAAAGATCTCCTAGGGAAAGTTAAGGAACTCCTCAACAATGATACAACCAATAGAGCATCATTCCATGTGTTTTGTCTTTTTATCTATCAAAAAGATAACGGTAAAGTATCTCCAACATATTCTAAGACTAGATGATATATTGGATGAATCGAATGGTGGTTGTGTGTTTTCAAAAGTTGATCTTTGGAGTCTATATCATCAAATTTTTATGAATTCCGATGATGAATAAAAAACCGTCTTCAAGTCAAAATTTGTTCTATATGAATCGATGTTTAGGCCATTAGGCTCACTAATACTCCTAGTAACTTAATGAGGTTAATGACTCATCTGATGAAAATGTGTATAGGGAAATCTGTAGTGGTTTACTTTGTTGATATGTTAGTGTATAACAAATCCATAAGTACATATTTGAAGTGCTTAGAAGGGAGAAACTATTTTCTAATCTTGAAAAAATTTTCCTTTAGTGTGAATGATGTATTTTTCTTAGGTTAAGTTATGAGCTCTAAGGGTGTTGAACTAGATGAATCCAAGATACTCCATATGAAATTGGCAAACTTCACAATTCATTGGTGGTGTGAGAAATTTTCATAGATTGGCTAGTTTCAATAAAAGTTTGTTTAAGGATTTAGTAATATACCCACCCCATTAACTAAGGTATTCCAAAAATATAAGCCTTTTAACTGGGGCAAAATAAAGCAAAGGCATTTGAAACTTCGAATGCAATGTTTAGCTTTACTCCTTTGTTGTAATTTCCCTACTTTGGGAAAATATTTAAAGTTTAATGCGATGTTAGCAAAGTAGGCACTGGGTATAGTTAATGCAAGACATATAATCAAGCTTATACATAAGAGAAAAGCTCAAAGGTGCAACCATGAAGTACACCACGTATGATCATGAGTTACATGTCTTAGTTAGAGCTTTGAATAATTGGCAACACTACTTGTGGCATAGGTAATTTGTGATTCAAATCGACCATGCATCTTTGAAACACCCTAAGTCCCACGAGAAGTAGATCACGTGTTTCCAAGGGGATTGATTTCTTAGAGACTTTCCCTTATGTAATCCAATACAAAAAGGAAAAAGAGATTGTGGTAGTCGATGCCTTATCCTAGAAGCACATTTTTATTGCCACTTTATCTTCTAAATTATTTTTTTTAAATGCTTGAAGACGTTGTATACCGAGGATGATAATGCCCAAGCTACACCTTTACTACAAGGTTATGCGGCCGCTTCTAAATATAGTAACCTAACAAAGGTTGGGGTCTAATCCTAAGGGAATACTTTCAATTATGGCTCTTGGCTATTATAATCAATGGGAAGAACTAGAAAAGTAAATAAGGGGTTTTGAGTAGAAATATCAAACTAGTGGCGAATATCAAATTTTGATGGAGTCAGTCATATGTGAAAACTAGGATTGTGTTCCCCTGGCTTCTCAACTCCGTAGGCTTATCGTGCTTTGTTGAACCAACCCAATACCATACATGCAAAATTGATAAGTTATGTACCATCATAATATTTTGGATGAGCTAAACGATTTCACTCTTTACATTTTGAGTCCTGGGATATCACCTTAATAACCCTTATCTTGATCCCAGTTAACTATTACCTTTTGAATAGCTAGTTATTAGATTAAAGCTAACCATCTTACGAAGATAATGCGTAGTAGCGTGGATCAACAATTGACCATCAAATTACTATGGTCATTATCTTTCCCTAGTCACTACTCCTCTTTTGGAGTAAGTACCAATAGCCTAGGAAGGATCCTAATGTTTACAACCGCTGAGATAACTATTAAAGAGAAGATAATATAATGAATGCATGGTTATTGATTCTTAACAACGACAATGCTTCCCCTACTTCGTCAATCTACTACTTTTCCATAACCTTAGATAAGGGTTTTTAGCCACTCAGGCTAGTGATGTAATAAACAACACTAATAATTGAAAGAATAAGATGAAATCACAATAATCAAAATTAAAAACCCCAACCATAACAGAATTAATCAATAAAAATCAATATAATAGAATTCCAAGACCATAAATCGAATCTCAGGATCCTAATATTTTTTTAAGTATCATGAGTGTGTAACTTCTACTAAAAAATTCATAAGTGGTATTTATAGTACATGAGGAAACCCTAACCCAAAGCCCAGATGCAAAGGGACAAAAAAGGGTCGGTGACCACATGTGGTATCCACATGCGACCTGAACTTGGGCGTATATGGCACATATGGCCTAAGGTTGGGCGCCTGTGGCCATCCCATGTGCTCAGACCAAAAATTCCTACTAGCCTGCTCTCAAAGTTTTTGACTTCTGACACATGGTTTGCCCATTTGCAGTCTACATATGCTACATATGGTCTGCATGTTAACCTAGGTAGGTGTCGAAGTCTTTTTTGAACTCTTCTTCAATACTCGCGCATTGTTTAATCATGAACAATCTAAAAAGTGTCACAAACACCCATAATTAATCCCATAAGTAGCCAAGAAAACCTTTTTTCGTATTTTTCATGAGAATAACATCCAAAACCTAGTTTCCTACAAAACATACCCAAAATGCATCATATGTAACAAAACAACCTATGAAACTTGCATATTTTTCTCATTTTGGGTGTAAAAAGTGCATGTTTCTATAGCACATCAATGCCCTCAATTTAGAATGTTTGCATGTCATCCGGAAATAAAACACAACAAAAGAAAACAAAATAAAACGTGCTACTTAATTAGGAGATTCTAAGCTATTCACGGCAGTTAATCAACACTTTAAGCTTAAATAACAACACCCCCTTATATCTTAACTTTTAAAACCAACTGTGTATGACCATGAAATACAATAATATGATAAAATGGGATCAAGGTATGGCATTATATTAGCAACAACAAACCATGCATATGTATAAGTTACACTACCCAAACACATAAATAGCTAGTAATATGTCTCATGTGCCCTCACAACAATGAAGTCCCACTCACTCATGTGAAATAATGCATGTCAATATGTTGATAGTTAGGAGATACTCACACTCATAAGTGAAGTTTCAGTCAATATGCATCAAGTACCATAATCTTGCCCTTATTTTCTTTACCTTAGTATTCAGAAAGTCAAGTTAGGATCACTATAGGACTTTTCTCGACTTGTAATGTAGGCTTGATGGCTGGTATGGTACATATGGAAATATGAAGTGACTCATCCTTCTTGGCAATACACTAACCTTGGGGTCTCACTTATTAGCCAATTTGTCACTTTATTTCCACCCTTATTTTTTTTATTTTAAAGAATATTTAATTTGGGTGTGATCTTTTATTCTTTTTTTGTTTGGCTTCCACGCCCATCCCTATTAATTTTTTCTCTTATTTTATCCTTTTACATGCCTAATTTAAATCACATGCCCCTATGATAGCCACCCTCAACTTAGGTGATTTGCCTGAGTTGAGGTGTATAATGCCCAAGGACAACCAACGCCAAAATAGATTCATTGTAATACAAATGGGAAGGAAAAAAGTATAATAAGAAGAATAGTCTGTAAGTCTCAAAATAGGGATCAAGGGATATACTTCACATATGAAGGTTATTTAAGATAAAAATGGACTCATAAAAAATGACCAATGATCCTTTCCTGACGGACTATCCTACAACCTATGCAACACTAACTGAGCAAGTTCTGAATTCAACACACAAAGGGAACTAAGTAGCATCTCACACACACATGGCACAAAGTCAATATTACAATATACAACCTATGTTGTTCATGAAATTATTAGGAAGTGATTATCATGTCCTTAATTATAGTGCCATAACAAGATACACAATGTTCTCTTTCTCTCTCTTTTTCCCTCTCTCTCTCTCTCTCTCACACACACACATATATATATATATTCACAAAGTTTTAAAACACAAATTTTTGAAGAGGTATTATTTTTATCAAAAATCAATTAAAAAAATAATAACTGCCTGAAGAGTGGTGAATTTACCACTTATTTACTTCCAAAGGTTTGCACACTACTATGATTTGAAGTTTTGAATAAGATAACTTTGTTAGTTCAATACACTAATTTTCACATTTTATAGGTATACAGGTGATGAAAAGGAAAGATATGGAATTGAGCTAAAAAGGGATCAAAAACAAAGAAGAAGTGATATTGTAAGACTTGGAACAGGAGACGGTCTCAGGTACCATGATCGCGGATTGAGGGTTGCAATCACGACCAGTCAAGATCAGTCAAAGACCATGAATATGTTGATCTAACGGCGTTTGTGGTGCCCACAATTAGAGGCAAGATGTCACGATTGTAGAAATGCAAGAATATGCACAGGGGCAATTTTGTAATTACAAAGTGGACCCTAAATTATTAAAGGGCTCAAAACCATTGCACATTAAGAAATCATCATCTTCATCTTAGTTTTTATGGTCTTATAACTTGGAGATTAGAGTGAAAATTTGTACTAACCTTAAGATAAGAAGAAATAGAGGGACTAATAGGTGACGAACTAGAAGTTCCATTGAGGATTCATTAGAACTTAAAGTGTGGTTTTTTCTCTTTATTTTTCATGAATCAAATTGATGGATATTTTAGTATATTTTTGTTAACTCAATTTATGAGTTGCTTGTTCATCCTCATGGGGTTATATTTGAATAGGGTACAGGTATGTGCTGGTTTTGATTGTTATCTTTAAATTTTAGTTCATGTTATTGGGTTTCACAAATGTTTTACTTTAAAATGGAATTTTTTGGAGAAAGAGTCAATTTCCCCAAACCCAACATCATTCTTGAAAAAGGGATATGGGTAATCTAGATCCTACATCATCCTTGAAAGAGGGATGTACATTACATGAGAATTTGTGAACAATAAGATAGATAATACTGATTCCCTTTTATTATCTGAGAAATAAGGATAAATTATGGAAATGGTATATCTTGTGCATCATCCTAGACATAGGGATGCCTAATTGAGGCTTTCTAATGATTAGTTAACCACGCCTATAAGGTATTTCATGGAATTTGTGAGTGATAGTTTTGTACTTAGATAAAAGATTAGTATAAAAATCTCTAATCGAGCCTACCCACACATGCTTTAACTAAGATTTGAAGTTGATGTTCATGTACCCACACATTATTTAGCCCTTGTAAATCATATCTCCAAGATCCGCTCCAAATTGACTATGCTCTAATTATTCTTAGCCTCAATTTAATCATTAGAAGCCTTAATTTGTCATCTTTTCCAAAACATTTAAAATTCCCAAAACATTTGTATTTTAGGTTTGAATTTAATAACAAACTTTTATTTTGAACCTACTCGATCTTCGTTCACACTGTTCCTTATGGATTTGAACCCGACTCTTTTTAGTTTCACATTGACAACGACCGCCTTGCAATTAATTTGAATTTGTCATATTGAGTTAGTTTGGAATTTTTTGTTACTTTCTTGGATTCAAACTTATAAATATTTGGTTGTGCTTTTCTTTTGTTTCTTGTGTTAGGTTGTTTATAATTTTTTTACTTGTTATAATGAAATCTTTGAATGAATATGAGTTTGATGGTTGCAAATCTTATTTTGATGATCTATATCCATATTATGTTTGATCCCACTTTTAGCAAAATTGTAAATATGCTCTCAAAAAGAGATGTGTGCACTATCTCGATCCTATTAGGAGGATGATTGTTTTTTAGGTAGTGGTCGAGCTGGACATTAGAGTAATTGTAAAAATTTCCCCTCCCATAGTTATGCTAACATAAATAGTAGTTCTTCTTATGAGTTAGATAGGTATCATCATGTGATAAAGGAACAAAAATATGACAAATACAATGTTGTTGAAGCAATGCTTCTAACTCTCTTGGATCGGGTGACTATATTGAAAGGGGATGTGCATATCTTGAATCAATCCATGACGACATTTGAAAATGAAAGTTAAAAAGAATAAGAAGTGGGTGAGGAGGCCAATCTTTCAAGTATCATGAATAATACTAAACTTTAAAATGAGGTTAATAAAAAAAATTATCAAGCCAAGTGGTGGAAGGTTAGCTTGATGCGAAAAAAATCTTAGTGATTTGCCAACCAACTAAACAAATTATAATGAAGTACGTCAAAATTGCAGAAATGGTAAAAGAGTCAAGAGAAAAAGCCTAGAAATACCTTTGTGAGGGCTCTAGTTCATTTACTAGTGAGAATTTCAAGAGGAATGCTACTCCTAAATTGGGAAAACAACCTCATTCCAACCACTTTTTGAGATTATGCTTGGTGGATGTGATGAAATTCGAACCCCTTGAGCAAATGACAAACTTGTGAAATGGGGTACAAAATCCTTATATTTTTGAGTTTTTCATTCCAAATAGGTGAAATGACGTCCCTAACTTGAAGGCCAATAAAATTTGATGTTTGACAAGTGTTTTTTAATGTTTTACCAATACTCAAGGATCCTATTTTAAAATTTGATATGAAGTTGGGCAAAGGTTCAAGTATTTAAAGGTGAGAGATAGAGGAGTCATCAATATACACTCAACTCTGTTTAGTCTTATTTTAGAAGATTTGAATCTTCTACTTGACTTTTCCTCAAAACATAATGGTCGAATAATGGGACACCAATTCAGATATTCTAAGTGGAAACATAAATGATAGTTAAGGAGGCATAGTACCACAATATTAAATTAGGTGCTCGATAGGAAGCAACCCATCATGCCACAAAAGTGTATTGTATTCTTTATTTTTAATTTAATAGCATAGATTTTATTTTTGTCATTGATTAATCTATGCAATTGTGGCACAATGGAGTGTGTTGAATGATTTTGAAAAGGGGAAAGTGTGTTGAAATAGAGAAATGAAATGGAAAGAGGAAAATAGAGGTGCAGTAATGTCCTCAGTTACCGCGATCGCGGGCACAGAGCCTCCACAATCGTGATCATTGTATGTCCACAGTCGTAGATATTGAACCATACTCATGGTCAGATTCGTTTAAACGACTATCCGACTGCCATTTCCCTCACACTTCCTTGCCAAATTCTCTCTGAAATTATGCATACTCTTGAGCATATTTTGTCACTCCAAAAGCATCGTAGCATCTCTTTGCATCATCACTATGGTAAGTGCTTTGAATTCATGCTTTAAATTATTGTTATTAGGCTATCAAATACATGTTATAGGGAAGGCCTAAAATTATAATTTTCATTTTTAAATACTGGTTCAATTGTACCTGTGTGGTGGTTAGCTATTGATTTTGGTGTGCACGCATTCGGGGATGTCTTGAGTACCAAAATTATGTTTGAAATTGAGAAAAATATAGTGCGCACACCAAGTGCTCAATCAAATGCCCAAATGCACCCATAACTTGTTTTTTCACATTCTAAGGGCATGATCGAGTGCTTAGGAACCTTGTTCAATGTTCTTAGTGATACTTTACTATTTTGAAACATTATTTGGCCCTAAAATTGGAAAACGATTGAAAAATTTGACCCGACATGGTTTTAGGTACGACGATTACCACTAGTAACCCGCAATCGCCATATTTGAGGCTAAATTTTAGCCTGGGCTAAAAATCCTGCACTTCTAATTCTTTTCCAAACATCACCAAGTGTAACGCCCCGATTTTCTAAATCAGAATGCTACACGGTGCTCATGACCTCGAGGGACCACATACATAGTAACTAAAATTGTGGGTGCATGCTAGCTAGTCCTGTATGCTAATACATGGTTTAATGAAGGCTAACATGACTGATACTGAAATTTTGATAACATGGGCGACTGTATCTAATAATCCTAAATCTGATGGAACTATTTGAGTTTCGTACTGTAACTGAGTCTGACTGTATCTGACAGTCTTGATATACTAAAATCTGAAGACCTATTTATTTTATTTTACTGAAACTGATTCTGAAACTATAGGAGGTAGTTTTTTAACCAACATGCCCCATATATACCATTACGGCTAAGCTGGGGTCCAATCTCTGCCTCGATTGGAGGGGTGTCAATACCACGCCACTGGTAAGGATAGTTGTGAGTGACCCTTATCTGGCAAGTACTCAAAGTGAGAACAGTAGGAACCCTAAACTGACAGGTTAAGCAACCTCATCAACCCTAATCTGACAGGCTAAGATGTCTCAACCTACGCTGGCTACGTAGTTCTGGAACACAAGGATGACTTCTAAGGATCACACCCTAAACTGGTAGGTGAGTCCCCATCCTTGGGTTCACTTGGTGCTTACTTCTACGGCCATCTGAATAGACTAAAAATGATTAAACTGACTGTACATGGATAGATTAACTGACTTCCATTGACTGACGGAGTAGTACTATTATCTGAGAGTTAACTGAGATCATGAGATTTCTGAGGTTTCCTGAGTCACATGATTGACTGAGTTCTATAGATTATATCTTGACTGAGATTATCATGACAACATGACATGGCTTTAGGCACACAATTATGTTTTTCGGGTACGAATACCCTTAGAACTCAATAGAAGGAAACTGACACATATGACATGACTTGATCACAAGATTTGAGTCCGTAATTCATAATATCGTAAGTAAGGGATATCATATTTCATATAGTTATTCAAAATCTTAAACATTGTAGTGAATGCATGGATATATTTTTTGTACATATTGTATATCTCCATTATCTTACATGCTTCATACCACCACAATAGCAATACATGAAAAGCATGGGATTCATATTGAAGTATATAGCTAACATGGACTTGTCATTCAGGCATCATAAAACCATACAAACATGAATTTTTAGTATCCTAAGCATTTTATCAAACACCTTGCATGCATTCTATAAGGCATAGGTGAGTTTCATACTTGCACCATATTAAACCACCTAAAGTTCATGGTTTTCAATTAACAAACATTATATTCCATGAAACACCTTTATCCATCACATTGAAACTTAAACAACACTCATCAATATGTACATATTCATATCACCACAAAAAGTTTGCTAAATAATATTTAAAACATGGTTCTTGAGCTCTATGAATGGATTGGATCCATAGGTGAACACTACGTATACCTTAGAAAGGAAACCTTGATTATTTGCAGGAGAGTTCTTTAATTGGGAAACTTCATTCTCAATTATCTTGGAAAAAGGCTCGAATCTTGCTTTTGAGAGATGAGTTTGATGGAAACCCTAATCTTGTGGTTGAGAGCGTAAGATAGGGTTTTTGAGATACTTAACTGAAAAAAAGGGAAAAATTATGCCTCTTTAGTGTTATAAGTTGTGGAAGGTGAAGGAAATGACCAAAATACCCTTATGAAATAAATTTCCAGTTGCTGAAAAATCATAGCTGATGATATTTGTGACAAGGCGTCAAAAATGTGACAAACCATCAAAAATATCATCACATAGGAGCTAGAATTGATGGTTTCTGCCTCAGCCTAATGACATTTGTGACAAGGTTTCAAAAATGTGACATTCCATCAAAAATGTCGTAACACAGAAGCTGCCATTGATGGTTTCTGCCTAAGTCTGACGATCTTCATGACAGGGCGTCACAAATTTGGTAAGCTACCACGAATGTCGTCACACTAGTTCCAGCCTTACATGCCAAAGTAAAATAGGAATAACTCTTTTCTCTGATATCGGATTTAGGGGAAATTGGTATCTTTGAAAATATAATTCAATTATCTATCTGTTGATAAGTCATGAGCTCAATAATTCCAAGTATAATGAGGGATATGCTCGTTTGAAGTTAACTATACCAATATCCTTCTCAAGATTCAATCGATAAGGAATGTTTTGATTCGTCTGATAGATGGGAGTTATTTGAAGCCTTATTATACATCTAACCTACTCATAAAACTATAAAAGAACCATCGTGTACTATGCATGAGCTTGGTACATGGTTATAATAATGGTTTTGATTTTTTGGGGTATTACAATGTCTACCCCTTAGAAATATTTGTCCTTGAGTGATGATTGCTTGAGAGGGGAGAAAAGATAAAATGACGCATACACTGATCATGCTCAACTGGCAGATGATTTTAGGACAGAACTGAATTTTAAACTGAATAGAGCCTAACTGAACATGCATATCTAATGCATGGCTGATAAGCTGAACTCATGAATGCATGATAAGCTATGCATTGATACTTGACACCAATTATATACTGGAATTTTGAATATGTAACTAAATAAGATTAATAAAAATGGTTACCTCAAGCTATGTCTAAATTAGCGAAGAAAAGATGAGGGTACTTGGTTTGCATGTCTGCTTCTGCTTCCCAAGTAGCTCCAGCCATGGACTAATTCCACCAAAGTACCTTGACTAGAGGGACTTTTTTGTTCCTCAGCCTATGAGTCTGATAGTCGAGGATTTCGAATAGAATCTTTTCATAAGAGAGGCTATTCTGAATGTCAATGCTCTGATTAAGGACTACAACTGTTGGTTCACCTATCAACTTCTTGAGCAGAGAGACATGGAAGGCTGGAAGAACTGAGGCTAGATCTGAAGGCAATTCAAGCTCATAGGCTACCTTGCCAAAGCGACTGAGAATCCTAAAGGGACCAACATATTGGGTACTGAGCTTTCCCTTCTTTCCGAATCTCTTTACTCCCTTCATGGGAGAGATCTTGAGATAGACATAGTCATCGACCTTGAATTCGAAATCCTTTCTATGAACATCCGCATAAGACTTTTGTCGGCTCTCATCAACCCAGAGTCTTTCTCTGATCAACTGAACTTTCTCTAAGGCATTGAATTCTAAGTTAGGCCCAATGACTGCAGCGTCACTAACTTTGAACCAACCATTCAGAGACCTACATCTCCTACCATAGAGAGCTTCAAATGGAGCCATCTGAATACTGGAGTAATAGTTGTTGTTGTATGCAAACTCAATCAAAGGCAAGTGGTCATCCCAGCTTCCCTTGAAATAAATTGCACCCTCCCTTAGCATATCTTCTAGAGTCTGAATGGTCCTTTCAGCTTGACCATCTGTCTGAGGATAAAACACTGTACGGAGATAAACTTGGGTACCAAGACCCTTTTGGAATGCTTTCCAAAAGTGAGAGGTCAACTGCGTACCTCTGTCTGAGATGATAGATAGTGGAACACCGTGTAATGTGACCAACTCCCTCTATAGAGTTTGGCATAATCCTCGGCTGAGTAAGAGGTACAAACTGGAAGAAAATGAGTTGACTTGGTCATTCTGTCTACAATGACCCAAACTGAATCATGTTGATAACGTGTTCTAGGCAAACACATCATAAAATTCATGTTTACTTTTTCCCACTTCCAAGTAGGAATAGTGAACTCCTGCATGGAACTACTAGGTTTTTGATGCTCTATCTTAACCTGTTGACATGTAGAGCACTTAGCCACAAACTCTGCAACGTCCCTCTTCATTCCACTCCACCAATAGATCTCCCGCAAGTCGCGGTAAATCTTAGTGGCCCCTGGATGAATTGAGTATTGCGTACCACATGCTTCTACAAGAATTCACTACCTTAAGTCATCTATACCGGGAACACACAAACAGCCCTGACAACGAAGAAAACTATCTCCCCCTTGGGAGAAAACCTCTAATTCCTGAATTTGAACTGACTCTTTTAGCTTGACAAGGCTAGGATCCATGCCTTGCTTCTCTTTTACCTCGAAAACTAGAGATGACTCTGAACTACTCTGTACACATACACTACCCTATGAAGTGTCGACTAAGGGAACGCCTAGTCTGGTAAGCTGATGAATCTCCTGAGCTAATTTATTCTTACTATCCTCAACATGGGAAACACTACCCATAGACAGTCTACTGAGTGCGTTGGTTATTCTTACTATCCTCAACATGGGAAACACTACCTATGGACAGTCTACTGAGTGCGTTGGCCACTACATTGGCCTTGCCAAGATGATAAAGGACACTCATTTCATAATCCTTCATGAGCTCTAACCACCTTCTATAATGAAGATTGAGATTTTTCTAGGAAAAGAAATACTGAATGATCTTATGATCTATGAAGACGTATATATGAATACCTTATAGATAATGCCTCGAAATCTTTTAGGCAAACACAACAGCTGCTAACTCAAGGTCATGAGTAGGATAATTCTTCTCATGGGGCTTTAACTGTTTGGAGGCGTAGGATATGAATCTACCATGCTACATGAGGACACAACCTAAACCTACTCTGGATGCATCACAATATTCTACAAATCCATCGGAATCGTCAGGAAGTGCTAAAGCTGAAGCTGAGGTGAGTTGAGTCTTCAACTCTTGAAAACTCTTCTTGCAAGGTTCTGACCACTGAAACTTGACCTTCTTATTAGTCAATCTGGACATAGGAGATGCAATAGAACAAAATCCATCGACAAACCATCGGTAATAGCCAGCCAAACCTTAAAAAATCCTGATAGCTGATGGAGAGACAGGGTGAGGCTAGTTTCTTACCACTTTGGTTTTCTGAAGATCTACTCCAATGCCATCACCAAAAATAATATGGCCAAGGAGTGCTACTGATCTTATCCAAAATTCTCTCTTATTGAACTTGGCAAAGAACTGGTGATCCCTAAGAGTCTAAAGAACAATTATAAGATGGTCTGAATGATCACGCTCTGTACGAGAATAGACTAGAATATCATCTATGAAGACAATGAAGAATGTGTCTTAGTACTTCATGAATACCTGGTTTATCAAGTCCATGAAAGCTACAGGGGCATTGGTAAGACCAAAGGACATGACTAAAAATTCAAAGTGACCATAGTTAGTATGAAAATCTGTCTTCGGGATGTCACATTCCTTAACTCTGAGCTGATGATATCCTGATCTGAGGCCTATCTTGGAGAAATAACTTGTACCCTAAATTTGGTCAAACAAGTCGTCTATCCTATGCAGCGGATACCTATTCTTGACCGTGACTTTGTTGAGCTGATGGTAATCAATACATATTCTGAGAGAACCGTGTTTCTTGCACATGAATAAGGCTGGCGCATCCTATGGGGATACACTGGGCCTGACGAATCCCTTATCTAAGATATCCTTTAACTAATCTTTCAGTTCCTTGAGTTCTGCTGGTTCCATTCTGCATGGCAGAATAGAAATAGGCCGAGTATCTGTGAGAAGGTCTATGCCGAAGTCTATTTACTTTTTGAGAGGAAAGCCTAGAAGATCTTTGGGAAAGACATCTAAATATTCATTAACCACTAGGACTTATTCGATACTGGGAGATTCGGAACTGGAATCCTTAACATGCACGAGATGATACACACACCCCTTAGAAATTATTTTCCTTGCCCTAAGGTAGGAAATAAGCTGACCCCTGAAAGATAAAGTGCTACCCTTCTACTCTAGGATGGGCTCATTCGAGAATTGAAATTGAACTATCCTATTTCTGTAGTCACTATGGCATAGAAGGAATGAAGCCAATCCATGCCGAGAATGACATCAAAATCAGTCATCTCTAACTCGACTAAATTTGCTGATGTGGATTAGACTAAGAGACTGACTTGAAATTATGCTTACTAGAATGACATGAATACTGAAGAAAGGGAATTGTTCCTAAAACATCTCATAGCCTCATGTAGATAAATATGGCACGCAACACACTCATGTACAAGACTCTACTAGATACGGCTTTCAGACTTCCTAGGACTCTATTAAACCTGGCTCTAATACAAAGTTTTTAAAGTCCTGATTTTCTGAATCATAATACTACATGGTGCTAATGACCTCAAGGGACCACAAGCTAACCCATGACTGATATCTGTACCTATACACTGTATATATATAATGTAATAATGCAGAAAACATAAACATGTAGGCCATACTGTCTAACTGAATAAAGAATTTGTCAAAACATAATATCCATATGGGTGAAAGATACCCAAAATAGCTAAAAACTGAATCAAATCTGAACATAAGTCTGAATACAGAATCTGAAAGCCTCTAAGTACTATTTGAATAAGGAGTTGAAGAAAAATATCTCTAACTAACTTTGTAAACTGATAATTGGCTAAAATAATAATGAATAAATTAAATCATATTATCCTCGAATGAAGAGGACTCACTAAATCTCTGTGACTGGAAATGTTGCTGCTACTGCTGATTTAGAGCTCGTGTCTCTGAACCTATGGTGTAACATGAAAGCAAAGCACCATAGCGCAAATGCGTCAGTACGGGGGAATGTACTAAGTATACAAGTAAGGTAGGCTAAATAAAAATAGGGTTTACATGCATAAACAATGCTAACTGTCTGACTAATATGAACGTAAGAGTACAAACATGTTTATATAGTAACTAAAATAGTGGGTGCATGATAGTTAGTCCTGTATGCTAATACATGGTTTACTGAAGGCTAAGATGACTGATACTGAAATTCTGATAACATGGGCGACCGTATCTAAAAATCTTGAATGTGATGGAACTATCTGAGTTTCGTACTATAACTGAGTCTGACTGTATCTGACAGTCCTGATATACTAAAATTTGTAGACCTATCTGAGTACTTTTACTGAGACTAATTTTGAAATTGTGGGAGGTAGTTGTTTAACCGACATGCCCCATGAATACCATTACATCTAAGTTGAGGTCCATCTCTGCCCCAACTAGAGGGGTGTCAATACCTCGCCACTGGTAAGGACAGTTAGGAGTGACCATTATCTGGCAGGCACTCAAAGTGAGAATGGTGGGAACCCTAAAATGACAGGTTAAGACATCTCATCAACCCTAATCTGAAAGGCTAAGATGTCTCAACCTACGCTGACTATGTATTTCTGGAATATAAGGATGACTGCTAAGGATCACACCCTAAATTGGTAGGTGAGTGCCCATCCTTGGGTTTACTCGGTCCTAACTTCTACTCCCATCTGAAGAGACTAAACATGATTCAACTGACTATATATGTACAGATTAGCTAACTTTCGTTGACTGGCGGTGTAGTTCTATTATCTGAGAGTTATTTGAGATCATGAGATTTCTGAGGTTTCCTGAGTCACATGACTGACTGAGTTCGATAGATTATAGGTTTACTAAGACTATCATGACAACATTACATGGCTCTAGGCACACTGCTATTTTTTCTAGGTACGAATACCCCCAGGACTCGATAGAAAGAAACTGACACACATGACATGAATTGATCACAAGATTTGAGTCCATAATTCATAATATCATAAGAAGGGGATATCACATTTCATATAGTTATTCAACATCTTAAACCTTGTAGGGAATTCATGGATATATTTTGTGTACATATTGTATATCTCCATTATCTTACATGTTTCATACCACCACAATAGCAATACATGAAAAACATGGGATTCATATTAAAGTATATAGCTAACATGGACTTGTCATGTAGACATCAGAGAACCATAAAAACATGAATTTCTAGCATCCTAAGCATTTTATCAAACACCTTGCATGCATTCTTTAAGGCATAGGTGATTTTCATACTTGCACCATATTAAACCACCTAAAGTTCATGGTTTTCAATTAACAAACATATATATTCCATGAAAACACCTTTAGATATCATATTGAAACTTAAAAAATACTCTTCAACATGTACATACTCATACACCACAAAAATTTTACAAAATAATATTTAAAATATGGTTCTTGAGCTCTATGTACATATTGGATCCATAGATTAATACTGCACATACCTTAGAAAGGAAACCTTGATAATTTGCTGGAGAGTTCTTGGATTGGGAAACTTAATTCTCAATTATCTTGAAAAAAGGCTTGAATCTTTCTTTTGAGAGATGAGTTTGATGGAAACCCTAATCTTATGGTTGAGAGCATAAGAGAGGGTTTTTGAGATGCTTAACTGAAGAAAAAAAGGGGAAAAATTATGCCTCTTCAGGGTTATAAGTCATGGAGGGTGAAAGAAATGACCAAAATACCCGTATGAATTAAATTTCCAGTTGCTGAAAAATCATAGCTGACGACATTTGTGATAAGGCGTCAAAAATGTGACAAACCGACAAAAATGTTGTCACATAGGAGCTGAAATTGATGGTTTCTGCCTAAGTCTGATGACATTTGTGAAAAGGCATCAAAAATTTTGTCACACAGGAGCCGGAATTGATGGTTTCTACCTAAGCCTGATGACCTTCGTGATAGGGCGTCACAAATGTGGTAAACTGTTATGAATGTCATCACTTAGGAGCTAGTTTCTGCCTAAGGCTGACGACCTTAGTGATAGGCATCACAAATTTGGTAAGCTACCATGAATGTCTTCACTTAGGAGCTGGTTTTTGCCTAATGCTAACGACCTTTGTGATAGGGCGTCACAAATGTGGTAAGCTACCACGAATGTCGTCACACTATTTCCAGCCTTACATGCTGGGGTAAAATAGGAATAATTCAATTAAAATTGGAATCGTTGAAAACATAATTCAATTACCTATCTGTTGATAGGTGATGAGCTCAATAATTCTAAGTATAATGAGGGATCTGATCATTTGAAGTTGACTATACCAATATCCTTCTCAAGATTCAATCGGTAAGGAATGTTTTGATTCGTTTGATAGCTGGGAGTTATTTCAAGCCTTAATATACATCTAACCTACTCATAAAACTATAAAAGAACCATGATGTAATATGTATGATCTTGGTACATGGCTCTAATAGTGGTTTGGATTTCTTGGGGTATTACAACAAGTAACCATCCAGTGACCTTTATTGGACAACATAATCTAGTTATGCATGAAAATATTGATGATAAGTTTTGTTGTGTTGTCCTCGTATTTTTTTCAGGTTTACATCATGGAAAATTATGAACAAGTTTGGTTCATGACCCCCGAGTGTCATAACCAATACTATAATGAGCTTCTAAAGACAAAGTTGCTTCCAAAGAGGGGCATATGTTTGGAGAATATGCCGAAAATTGTTTTGGTATTTCATGATTGTATCATAGACACCGGGTGGATAAGTTTTCCCCCGGATCCTTTCCAAAAAAATGTGCAGCGGGTATGGGAGTTCTACGCTAATCATAGCATAGTATCTTTCTTGGACCTAGTCATCAGGATTTGAAGAATGGAGGTGAACTTTGGGGTGAATCAAATCAATGACATATACGGGCTCACGAATGCAAGCATAATTGAATTTGAAGAAAAATAATATGAGCTGATAAGCTGGATGGCAGAGAGGCTATGTCCGAGCAAGGAAGTCCTTTTGGCAGCTACCAAGAGGAAAATCTATATGAATGACTTCACTTCTGAGGCCTGGGTTAGGTTGAATATCAGTTGTACCCGGGTATACTCTTGCACCCATATGATAGTGGTTCTAGATTAATGGCCTAGGATGGTTTCGTGTATAGTAGATGACATTCCTTTGAATATTGGTCGACTTGTCATCTCAGACATGAAGTTCATCAGGAACTATGGTGGAATGCATCTCCTATTTCACTCTTTTATATTTGATTTATGTAGGAGAACTGGGGTGGTGGAGTATCTTGGAGACACTTGGGTGCGCCCGATAACACCCTTTTATCCTCTCAAAATTTGGGGAGAGGGAGCACCAAGCAAGAGTTAATAGAGAAAGATCGACTTTGAAAAGTCGACATGTGAGGAGACTTGAGTCTTTTAGGCCATCCATAACCGATCCTCTTAAGGATTTTGGTGTTTATTTAAGGGCTATTATGGATCTTGTGTCGGGATTTCCCCAGGGTTTGTGATGGCCCTCAACAACCCGTCATTCATATGTGTCCAATCTGATTAAGAGAAGTACCTAGAGGACAAGCGGATGCAGAGAGCTACAATTTCTAGGATTGAGAGGGCTTACTCATCCTTGGCAGAGTCTTGAAGATAGCTCTGGATGTCACATAAAAGATAGTGAAAAGGAAAAACAAGGGGGATAAGTTCTTTAACAAGATGTGGAAGGGGATAAAGGGCCTGTAGAAGGTCATAAAACCTTTAGATAGACTACCTTCTTCCAGAGTGGAGAGCGATGATGAGGCCCCTACTAAGTGGTGCAATTTTGATGATGATAAAGATAATGCAGAGTCCACGGGTGAGAGATGCTCTTGATGCACTTTAAAGGAGCATCCTTATCTCTTTTTATGATTTATTGTTTGTGCAGTATGGACACAATGAGTTTATTAATTGGGGGTGCACGTATCGGTATAAATTCTCATTTGGGCCTATATTATTTAGACATTTTTGGATATTTTTATGAAATTTTTGATGATTTTTAGTTTTTTTGGGTTGTAATATTTAGGAACTCAGATGGTGGCCAAATTTTCATGGATTAGTAGCTTTGTTTCATTTTTAGATTTTTACTTTATCTTTATTTTGTTTATGGTGATATTGAATGAGTTATTCGCTATGATATATTAAGTACAAAATTCTTAAGGAAAAATCATTGCGATTGGGTTTTAAGACATGGATGCAAGGGAAGTCTGAGTACCCATAGCATCGAAGCTATAAATACAGGAGAAATCTGAGCACCCGTAGCAGTTTGGATATGGGATCACACTTACACCTATGGAAAAATTTGAGTAGCCATATGGTTTACCCATATGAAAACCAAAATGTGAGACATCGGCTTGGTTTTGTTCCACAAATAGGAAATTGTCCATGGTACAAATACAAAACTAACACCCTCTCCATCAATTTTTTTTTAAAATCAAGGACACGAACGTAAGCGGCCTTGTAACAATGCTTCGTCTATTTTTGTGACTCCAAAGCTTTGGCTTGTAGAAATTGGTAGATACTCCATTTTGTCTCTAGGTGGAAGGTCAATTGATCCCGTTTGAGGAGTTTACATGCCTTGTGCGGTGAGCATTTATGTCTAAATCTCATGCATACTTGTACAACCTAGAACTTTCCCCTCTAGTCTCTCAAGGCTAATTTTGGTTATGCTTGATTGATGATATAATCCTAAGCCATCTTTGTATATATAAGAACCCACTTTAGCCTAAATAGCCTACCCATGCATAAAATTCGACCCTTAGTTACCCAATTTGATCCTTCAAGCCTTTCTTTGGTAACCACATTACAAGCCTTGATCCATTCAAAGTTTTTCGCTCTTTTGAATCCTACCCTCCTTGAACATAAAAAATAGGTTAAAATTGAGGCTATATTCCTAAGTTGGGGGTGGTAATTTTGGAATAGATGACCTTGGGCCAATGTAGTTACAAGTGGATTCCTATAAGCTAAGCAATGAAAAAGTTAAAAAGAAAGGAATGATGAAAATAAGGATGAAGAATAGATTTCAAAAGAAATAACTGAATGAAAGTTGCCTTAAAAAAGTTGGGTAAATCAAGGTAGATAAAATAGGCATGTGTAAAGAGTTTACACAAAAGAAGTCATCCTTGGTCAAAAGTTGGATGACATAGTGTGATGTAGTTGTTAAAGAAGGGTATAGAGACTTTGTTCCCAAATGATATCCTACCCTACCCCATACCTACGTTAAAAGCTCAAAATTCCCTTTGAGATCTCCAACCAAGTTTATTTATTATAATGGAGAGTGAAATAAGGGCAATCCAATTTTGTGGTACTTGTTAGCATAGAGAGTCTTTGTGTGAGAGAGAGTTTCACACTTAAATACCTTGTTTCATATTTAATAATTTAGTATTTGTGGGATTTCCCTTCTTGTAAGGAGGTATGTGAACAAATTAGGGTGGGTGATTTTTTCATTTTTTGAATAATGAGGCAATAGAAGTATAGTGGATTTGAGTTCAAAGGCGAGTCACTTCTAGAGTTTTAGTGATTGTTGCATCGTAGCCCATATTTGAAGAGCTGCTTGTGGTAGTAATCAAGTTTGAAGTTATTTTGAGCATTTGGTTATATATATAGTCTTAAATTTGTGTTTTTTTTATTTGAATAAGAAATAGTGTATTTTGAGGAAAAGCAAAGGTTTAAGGTTGGGGTGTTGTTGAGTTGTGAATTTACCACTTATTAATGTCCAAAAGTATGATTACTACTATGATTTGAAGTATGAATTAGACAACTTTATTGGTTGAATGCACTAATTTCCACATTCGACAGGTATACATGCGAAGAAAAGAAAAGAAGTGGAATTGAGCTACAAAGGGATAAAAGAAATATGAGAAGTACAGTTGGAAGACTTGAAGCAGGAGACGGTCTCAGGTACCGCTATCGTGGTCTGCCAGTTGTGATCGTGACCAGTTAATATAAGTCAAAAAATGTGATCGCATTAATCAAAAGGCGATAGTGGTGCCAATATTGTGGGCAAGCTAGGACGATCATTGCAACGCAGGATTATGCTTTGGGAAAATTCTATAAATTGATAGCTGAGCCTAAATTCTCAAGGGTCTCAAAACCCTTGCACATTGAGGAATCATCATCTTTATCTTAGTTTCTATGTTCTTATTACTTTGATCTTGGAGTAAAAAATTGTACTAACCTAGAGATAAGAAGACATTAGAGTGACTCCTAAGTAAAGAATTGACAAATAAAATTAAGGATTCATTAGAACTTAAAGTGTGGTTTACATCCTCTTTATTTTTCATGGGTCAAATTTATGGAGATTTTGGTATATTTTGTTTTACTATCTCTATGAATTGCTAGTTCTTCCTGTTGGGTTTATGTTTGAATAAGAAGCAGGTGTGTGTAGGTTGTGATTGTTAGCTTAAATTTTTAGTTCATGATGTTGGGTTTCACAAATATTTGCCTTTAAAATGGAATATATTGGCAAAAGCCTCGATTACCTAAACCCCATACCATCATTGAAAGAGGGATATAGGTAATCTAGATCCTACGTCATCCTTGATAGAGGGATATGGATGATAGGAGCATTTGTGAATAATAAGATAGATTATACTTATTCCCTTTTATTATCTAAGAAATAAGCATAAATTATGGAATTACTATATCTTGGGCATCATCCTTGAAATAGGGATACCCAATTAAGGTTTTGTGATGATTAGTTGACAACACCCACGAAGTATTTGAAAGAATCTGTGAGTAATAGTTTGGTGCTTTGTTAAAAGTTTAGTATTGAAATCTCTAACTGAGCCTACCCATGCATGTTTTAACTATGATTTGAAGTTGATTTTCGTGTACCCACACATTAGTTTCCCCTAGTAAAGTATAGCTCCAAGATCCGTTCCTAATTTGTTACACTCTAATTATTCTTAGCCTTAATTTAGTCCTTTAGAAGACTTAGTTTGTCATCTTTATGAAAAATTTTAAATCCCCAAAACATTTATATTTTAGGTATGAATTTAGCAAGGAACTTTTATTTTGAACCTACTCGATCACCATTTACATTGTTCCTCATGGATTCGACCCTGACTCTTGTTAGGTTTATATTGACAATGACTGCCTTGCACTTAATTTGACATGTAATTTTAGCGTTCTCACTTCCCTAAGCAAATAAAATTCTCCTAATTGTGTAGAAACACAACACAATATTAAACAAAACATAATACGACACAAATTTTAATGTAGACTTTTCGTGTCTACAACCATACGTCCAACATGAAAAAAAGCACAACAACAAAAACCCATGATGAATATGACATACCCCCAACTAAAAACTATGCACTATCCCCAATGCACTAAAATAATATAAACAAAGGGAATGAGGACATTCCTCGGATGCACTAAGATTCCATATCATGAGAATCCTTATATGGGGGCATATTAGCTCATAGAGGGGTGGTGGAGGTGCTGCACTACTAAAAGATGAACCCTCTTCTATCGCTGTAGGATTTTGCCTCTAAATAACTACAGAAGGTGATTAATCAAAGTTGTGATTTAAGATTCAACATTGTCAATATACTCAACCCAATATCATGAGAAGACAATTTTTAGGAAGGATAAGTCTTATGGTTTGAAGATTTTTAATGATTTCTAAGTTTGGAAAGGTTTAACCAAATAGTTTGATCAATGGTCTGGCCATACGACATATCAGGATCCAGCAAGTCTCCTATGTGATCTCTCTTCCCCAAATATTAGGACCCCCTCATCATCATCTGCAAAGAAATAAAAATGTATGTGTATGTGCAGAGGTAATATCTGGTCCAATGGGGATATGAATGAAGGAGTGGCTGCTATATAGATCTATGTTAGAGAGATTACCTCTACTCACAATATGTCTAACTCCTCCCTTATTTAGGATTTGTACAACACCTATGTCTGTGTAAATAGGGTTGTAACCCTTCTCTCAAACTCATCAAGAAGTGCCTGTAAATTAGCACGTAGCTCAGATAAAATAGCTCTCTATGCAACCACCTATCTAGCCTCTGCCATCTCAAATATAGTCCAAACCTATGAATATATCTGGTCGTATAGAGTAGTCATATCCGTCTTAATAACCTGAAAGCGAACATCAGTGGCCCTTTGATTGTCCACTACTCTATGCAGGAACTTTTGAGATATAGTAATCATACCTGTAGTAGATGCTATAGTTTATGGAAGAGTGGGCTCTAAAGATAAGCCAATCGGCTCTGAGGTCAAAGTCAAGGCTGATGAAGGAGTGGTTAGTGTCCCCTCGCCCTTAGTCCTTAAAATTTGGCCTCTCTCAGCTTCTCTATCTCAAAATCAACAGTAATTCCCACATCACCTCTATGTAAATCACTAGGCTTAGTGGAAATGGATGGAACCTTAGTCTAGGCCCGACGTACTGCGACAGGATCACTAGATCTCTTGGGAAGGAAGAGATGTACTAGATCCTTCATATTTTTTGTCTACGTAGTGGCTATCACACGTACCTTCTTATTTACTCTTGATATCTCTGATACACTAGCCTCATAAAATAATCTCTGAATCAGGCAATGGAATGGAAGATTCTTTGTCTCTCCAACTTCTCTATTGTAGATCTCATGCTGGAGAATGGCTAGAAAATCAATAGCATACTCGGTAATCAGACTAGAAACTAGCGCTACTCCTTCCTAAGTCAACATATTATCTGAAAAACTAGGGAATAGTCGATATCGGATGAGAACCCACCTAAACTTAGCATTAAAGGTCGACAAATGCTTCTTTATCACACCATGACCTTCAATCCATGGTGTCGCATCACTCGAAGGTGAAATATAGCTGGCAATCCACCTAGCCATCTCAATTCCCTCTTATCTATGCTTAGCCTACTGCATAATATGTCTATCATATGCAACTTTCAGTCTATAGTTGCACTCAACTGTATATGCGGGCGTGATATAATCCTGACCAAAAATGATCCAGCGAATAATCTCTATTTAAGGATCAACAGTGACCTATCTCAGAAAGGTCTGATCAAGCTGTGGTTGCTTCATGTGTCTCATCAAGCCTAGAGATCTGCTCATAGGAAGAACTACTGTAGCACGATATAAAGGATGAAACTCATGTACCATAACCAAGTTTTAAAAATCAAGAGTTCTAGTCATCCACTCCAACTGATAACGAAGGAAGCCCGTAACTGTGGTACTTTACTAAGCCCAGATAGATCAATCTTGAACTCCTCATAAATAAGCCTCTTGGGTCTGCTGGCCTCCAAAATGTAACTGTCTCTATTAAATGTATCCCGCATCCTCTCTGCACACCCCGTTAGATTTTCTACCTCAAAAGAACCCTCCAAGGCATGTATGGGTACAAGACTTTTCCCCTACTATACTGGTGTGCTATCATCTGGAATGGTTATCTCACTAGAAGTGCTCTCTGTACCCTCCTCAAAATAGGGTACATCTGACTGTTGTGCATGAACGGAGGTACCCTCCTCAGACTAGGGTACCACTAACTCCTTCTCCTACTCTCCATCCTCAAATAAATCCTGGGACCCCTCTGCAAACTGGGGGTGACACGAACCACCCTTGGTTCTTGTAGTGATGGGCATCCAAAGTCCTACCAGGATTATTGACCACCTTCGTTCCCCAACCCAACCTCTAGCTTCCTGCCCTAAGTTGGCTGAATTACGAGTATGTAGGAAATAGTGTAACAGCTCACACAAAGACTCTAGGAAAAAATCACAACCGTGACCTACCCAACTAAGTCTAACCATCTCATACCAATAATCAAACCATACCAAAATAAGGGCTATAAACCAGGTAGTAGTAAAGGACGTTCCAAAACATAATATAATCAATCCCAAGATTTAATATGATGGACAGTGAGAAATTATGTCTGATGATGCCAGTCTCCCAACCTAATTAAATGCAAAGGCTGACACCCATACCCATATCGCCCATTCCAACCCATAGAAGTACCACAAAGCTAACCAAAAGAGTTAAAATACGGTTGGGACATTCTCTAAACCATAGCCAAAACCAATATCCAAAATAAATTCAAAATGTCTAGAAATATCCATAACAGAAAATGGAGCCTTCTGGAAGGATGTATTCTCACCACTTCAATCTAAATTATTTCCCCAAGTCAATCACTACGTAGAAGGAGTAGAACAGTTAATTCCTGCATAGCGTGGATATACAGCCACCAATATAAGGGGTTAGCGAGTGACCATTAGCACTATCTCAAGGTAAGGATAAAATATTTCCATTTATTAAACCAAGCAAAACCATCTATATGCACACAACCATACATACATACATATATATATATATATATATTTACATATATATTTATATATAACCATGCCTGCAAAGGGGACCGAGTTTAGCATGCCTTTAAACTCTTTACCTGGGCTGTGTAGCTTTGCTATCCTAAATAACCCACGGGATATATAGGTTCAGCTCTCCCTACTAAAAGGGCCCTAGTGGGAGTAGCTTCACGACCAGAGAAGTATCCCATAGGATGAATAGTATATCCCATAAATATAATATGACATCATGAACACGGTCACCAAGACTAACCTGATATCAGCAAATACCCCTAGGATCTCCACCTTCCATGGATTTGCTACATGTCCCGCTATTATTTCTAAATTAAAACCAACTTCCAAAAAATCAAACCATTGTCCATTATAAACTAAGTCCATTGATATTGGTATCGTCATACAAACCCATGTAAGTATCACCTATAGCCAACTAATTATAGGTTTAAGGGGTCTTTTAAGTGACCTTCCATTTACCATATTAAACAAATTGGGAGACTTCCATTTTCACCACAAGCATAACCAATTTTCATTTAGCCTTTCAAAACCATTTAAATAATGCATAATTCCTTTACAAGGTTTAAAACATGCAAGAGTTCTAATAAAGAAAGTCGATGCAATGAGCATATCTTTACAAGCAATTTCTCAAACATATTGGGGGTATAATATGACCAAACCCAATTCTAATTACCATTAAACTATTCCCATGTAATCCAATAATACAAAACCACCATTAATTTATATAAAAGCATAATTAAAACCATGGGAAACCATAACAAAACATTTAATATCAAAACCCCTAAATCATATTTGAAAACCAAAATCATGTAATACTAAAACCATGAAAACATTCATAAAACTATGCCTTTTGATAAAATTAACAATGAGGGAAGAGAACATGCCTTAAACCAAGATGATGATGGAAAAAAATTACCAATACAAGCCCTAAATTGATCCTTTAGTTAAAACCCTAGCTCCCCTTTCTCAAAAGCTCTTGAGAGAATTATAAAATATTTGGGATGAGTTTCTAAGTGTTAATGAATAGAATAATAGGGTTAATGATACATATATCAACCCACAAACATTGAAACAAGACAAGAACAACAAGAGGAATGAAGAAAAACAAGAACAACAACTTGGTAGCAACTAGAACATCACAAGCCGTGAATACAAAAGGAAGAAGCACACACCACAAATGTAATAGAAGTTAAGGGATAAATAGTTTGACATAAAGATTACACAAATAATAAGAACTAGAGAATATTTAAAACTCAAAAACCCCTATTAAACACATAAACAAACACCAAACTCCTACGGTGACACAAGAGGGACGTTACCTCCTCAAGCACCAATATCTCAAGCCAAAAACATAACACAAGTGATTCTACACTTGGGAATCCTTAGCTATGGGTGGGACTACTACTACTCTCACACTAGAGAGGAATGTTTCTTTCTTTCACATATTCATTAAGACTAAACTAATGAAAACAAGACAAAAGAAGCCTATTTATAACCTATTTCAACATAAAGTGTCCAAAATGCCATTAATGGGGGTGGGGCGGCCATGGAGTCTATTTTAGAAATCTGAAATCCCTAAAACACCCTTAATGAAGGTGCTCTTGAATTCTCCAAGGCTGTGGCTCTTCAAGAAGCCCCCAAGCCACCTTCTACACATGGCTTTGCCCGATGGAATACTTAAAATGTCCTCTCCATGCATGCTCTCTTCCCTTTATTGAGATAACAATCGGATCCTTCACGTGTTGGCCTCAAATGATGCCTTCAAAAAATATAATGGATATTTGGATTATTTCATCCTCCCCTTCTTAAAAAGAATTTGACTTTGAATTCATACCTTGTAAAATCAATGAAAAGAAAAACAAGTACAACATCCTCATGGCATGAGGGTTAGGGTTAGTGCAATAAATAACACCAACATGCCAAGATGGAACACACTTAAAATATAACCATGAATTCTTTGTTTTAACATAAAAAGCCTAGTGAAGATGCAACAAAGAAGGTGGCTATGACAACCAAGGGGAAGGGTACCAACACTCACGATCAAGCCTTGCTTGTAAGCTTGACCAAGTATCAAGGTGGAAGTATAACATTCTCTAATTCCCAAGAGGTTATCGGGTTCAAATAGGAGAAGTAGCCAAGGACTTAGGTCTCGACCATTCTCACTTTCCCCTAAGGAGCCATCCTCATAATTAGGCATACCCTCTGAATCACCATTAGAAATATCATGAACAAAAAGTGGGTGGAGAAAGGTGTTTCACAAGTTAACTTCAAATATAGTGTTCTCATGCATTTACTTACTGCTAGTTTCAAAAGTGTCACTAGGAGTGTGCCCAACATAAGAAACATATAAAGAAAAAGTAGATGGAATTTCTAAGAACATATGACCTTCTCTTTCAAAGGACCAATCCTCACTTAGATGCAAATAAACATGGGCAGCAAAGGGATCACAACCAAACCCATCTTTACAAAGGTTATCACAATTTGAGTTTCCTAAAAATCTAGCACATTAAGGTCATTTTCAACCAATTGATCATTGTTCACATCCTCACTAGTTGTTCGCAACTCATATACCAATGTAGACTTAACTTTGTTTTCATAGTGGTCAACTAGTATATGAACACTCTTATCACATAGTAATGGAAGCTTAATCATATTACTAGCACTAGGTGGACACAAATTGATCACACGAGAAGAACTAATTTGATCATCTATAGGATCAGCTAGTGCTTGTGCACTTACAACATGAATTTTATCACCATGAACCCTAGCAAAACTGAGAGTATCATAAAAGAAAGACTCATGTACTTCTTATCTAGGAAAACCAACAAGTATACCCACTTAACTACTACTTGACACATCATAATATTTTATATTTACAGGAGTTTAGGAGGTAGCAATTTTACTTTGTATCTCACACGAACTACGGCCTTCACCTTGGTGCGTGTTATGGAATCCAACTTTCTCCTTTGGGGAGATGTTATCACAATGACGTTTCTGATTGAGTGGCACTTAGACAAGAGGAATTGGATTTGGTGGTCTAAGTATTGATACCAATTGGCGTAGGTTTTCCAGGTTCCACTTGAAATCTTCACAATTGGAATTGAAGTTATGAAACCTGGAATTGAAAGTAACTTTTTCCATGGTACCTAAGAAAAGACAATAACAAACATAAAAAAAACTATTTAACTCAAAATATCCATACCACACTCTTATACTTTGATCACCTCACACTTTGTCTCACAAGCTTTCCAAGTTGGCTTGTAGTTTGTGAGGATTTGAGGGGTGAGTCTACTTTTGTCTGGAATAGATTTTGATTTGAAACTCGAACAAATTTTATCATACTTAAGCCAAAAACTCTAACAACGATTCAAATAAGATAAAAGTCATAGAAGGAACATAAACACAAAGATATAGACTTAAAACTAACTAACAACCTAGTAGGTAATTACTATTTTGTCAATTAGTGTAATACCCCGTACTTATACCTAGCTTTAAATCATCCCAAGAATGTTAGAAACTTACTTTGAAATATGAATCCATTTTTTACACGTAGAATTTTAAGATTTTTAATTTTTATCATATGGGTAATTTAATTAGCTTTCCAATGATACCAATTTCGTCCAAATCCTGTGTCGGAGTAAACAGTTATGGACGTTTTACTCAGAGTTGTCAGAATTGCCCAGGTGTGACAGTCAGGTTAACGGATCGTCGATCTAGTGAAAGACTGTTACCTAGACTGTCACAGCCAAGGTAGTGAGTCAACCTTCTAGATAAGGTATGATGGACAGGTTGACGGACCATCGAACTTGCGATGGACCATTGCCCAATCCATTTCTATAAGGCAGTGAGTCTTTTTTTTGGTCAGCATATGATGGTCAAAACGACGGACCGTCCATCCAGCGATGGGACGTCGCACGAGCCATCATAGGTCCCATTCAAAAAGTTTTAAGTCATTTTAAAAGGGTATTTGAGTCTTTTTCCACCCGTTTTAACCCTTAATTATACTAGACCATAGCCCATAACTTTATTATTCATCTTTAATATCAAATTAAGGTTTCTCTCGAAGATCTATCCTCAAGAACAAGAAAATCCTAGGTGTTTAATTCTAAGTCAATAATTAAAGTTTTCATCCATCAATCATCAACAAATCACAACACAGGTAGGTCATGTGTTGATTCATGGGTCCCTTCCACCCATGAAGCTCAAGAATCTCTTTTAAAATTCAAGATTTGGGTAATTGTGAATGTTCATGATTTAAATTGAATTGAAATTCATGTTTATGATTTTGTGTGGTCTTGATTCATGTTTTAAATTTCATATTCCAATGATTCACCCTAGTAGGTGATGATTTGCATAATAACCATTATAAACCCCTTTTAGATTTCAAGTTGATTGATGTATCCATGATTATTAGATATGTTGATGATTCTATAACCAAAGCATGCTCCCTATGTGTTTGATTAAATTCCTATGTGAAAGAAAATTGCCATACTAGTATGATAATTTGAAATCCCCTTTCATGTACAAGTTTATGCATGTCAAACGTTTGATGAAATATCTTACACAATGAATTGTGGATTGTTGATGTCAGTCTTATAATCAAGAAAGTCATTCTTTGTCAGTTTTTTTCTATAGTGTACTGTGGGTACTTATACCCAAAAAATATAGTTGTGTTCCTAGAGTCGGTGTCATGTTCTCACGATATCCTCAGTCAAGCCATGATCTATAGAATTTAGTCAGTTATGTAACTCAGGAAATATCAATACTACAGTAATCTCAATACTATTCTACCAGTCAATGAAACTCATCTAATTCAGTTCAGTAATCCGTGATCAGTGTCTATTCATATGGGAGTAGGAATTAACACCGACTGAACCCAAGGATGGAAACTCACTTGTTATATTAGGGAGTAATTCTTAGAAGCAATCCTTGCGTTCCAGAACAATGTAGCCAGAGTAGGTTAAGACATCATAGCCTACTATATGAGGGTAGATGAGGTGGCTTAACCTATTATGTGAGGGTTCCCACTGTTCTCACTAGAGTTACCTGTTATATAAGGGTTACTCAAAGATTGTCCTTACCAGTGGCGTGGTATTGACACCCTTCTAATTGGGGTTACAAATTAGACCCCAACATAGCCATAATGGCGTATTAGGGGCATATCGATTAGATAACTACTTCCCACAATTTTATTTACAGAATCAGGACTGTCAGATACAATCATTCAGTCTTAATAATAGAACTCAGATAGTTCTACAAAATTTAGGTCTATCATATACAGTCAACTTAGAATAGTACGAAACTCAGCTAGTTCCATCAGAAACTAGACTGTCAGATACACTTGCTCTGTTTAAATTATTTCATTTATATATTTATGAGTATCTATGTTATCAGTACTCAGATTCAATAATCATGTTATCATGAACTCAATTATAGTTATTATGTATTCATGCATGTATTCTCATATTTATGTTGTCCAGTCAGTTAGTATAGTTCATGCATGTGAACCCTTTGCATTTAGCCTACCTTCCATGCATGCCAGCACATTCAATGTACTGATGCATTTGTGCTATGTTATTTTATACCATAGGTTCAGAAGCACTAGCTTGACAACATCAGTAGTATTCCATTCTCAGTAGTCAGAGATAGTAGTGAGTCCTCATCCTTCGGGGACACGACCATTTTTTTATTTTCTCATTATTAATTTATTTCAGTAGTTGGAGTTAGTTGGGGACATGTCCCATCAACTCCTTATTCAGACTATTCAGTCAGTTAGAGGCTTTTCAGACTATCATGTTCAGACAGTTATTTTAGTATTTGGGTATTTCATACCCCATTCATATGTTATGATTTATCAGTTATTTTTTCGTTTTGAACCTTATGGACTTTCAATTAGTGTTTCTACATTTATATAGTATGTTATGTTGTGTTCAGGTACAAATATTTGTCATGCGTTAGCTTGTGGTCCTTCGGGGTTATGAGCACCGTATAGAATTCTGGGTACTAGATTCGGGGCATTACAAACTTGGTAATAGAGCTTAAGGTTCAATAGAGTCCTAGGAAGTCTGAAAGCTGCATCTATTAGAGTCTTGTACATGGTGTGTTGCGCGGTATATTTATGTGCTGGAGGCTATAAGATGTTTTAGGAATAGTTTTCCTTCTTTTAGTATTCATTTCATACTTGTGAGCATAATCTCAATCTAATCTCTCAGTTTAATCTATTTCTCTCTTTCTTCTATAAAACATGCCTCCTAAGAGAAGAAATGGGA
Organism: Capsicum annuum; assembly: GCF_002878395.1. Taxonomy (NCBI): domain Eukaryota; kingdom Viridiplantae; phylum Streptophyta; class Magnoliopsida; order Solanales; family Solanaceae; genus Capsicum; species Capsicum annuum. Next base: position 77,086,239 of record NC_061114.1, read on the forward strand.
ATTAGCCAGCCTCTCAGTCCGAAGATCCTTTGGGCGAACATATTTTTCATGCAGAGTTTAGATCTGTATTCCCTATTCTTGCTCAACCAGTTGATATTTAGAATGAATGACTAGATATCGTTTTGGCCAACCTAGTGGCAAATTTAGTTGCATATAGGATTCAGAACTTCACCCAAATTTTGTTTTTAGGGTGAATGATAGTATGGTCAATGAGTGTAGTTCTGCGATGTTGAAGTGTGACATTACTTTATCTAGGATCATGACTCATGCTCAGTAGATAAAAGATTAGAAGATTAGGGTGAGGGAGAAGCAGAATAAGAGAGCAAGGACAGGTAGTTTCAGCTTTGCTCATCCTAAGTCAGAGGGAGGAAACCATTCTCAGTTTCGTCCTAAGTCATCAGTTCCAGCTCCTTCTTCAGCTAGTACTCCAGCGTCTAAGTTCAGGGATGGTAACAAAGATAGAACGCCAGGCTCTAAGTCTCAGGGAAATGTTAGTAGTACAGGCACCTATCCTTTTTGCTAGATTTGTGGCAATCACCATCAGGGTATTCATAGAGCTGGCAGCGATATTTGTTTTGGATGTAGCAAGCCAAGCGACAAAGTCAAAGAATGTCCTCATCCAGGTCCTCGAGGTCAGTAGAACCATTCCTCAGCTCAGTCTGGTCACCTAATTCAGTAGGGTGCCACTTCTAGTACTACTAGTGGGCAACGCCCAAATAGACTCTATGCTCTCCAGTCTCGGTAAGATCAGGAAAAATCTCCTGATATGGTTACTGTTATGTTACAGATCTTTCATGTGCATTTTTACTCTTTGCTAGATCTAGAAGCTTCTTTGTCTTTTGTTACTCCATATATAGCAGGCGATTTCTGAATTAGTCCTAAAATTCTAGCAAAGCCCTTTTTAGTCTCTACCCTAGTGGATAAAACCATCATAGCCTGGTGGGTATACAGGATCTGCCCGGTTATGATATTTTAGAAAGTCTCTTCAGCAGACTTAGTCGAATTAGAGATGACTAATTTTGATGTCATTCTCAACATAGATTAGCTTTATTCCTACTATGCCACAGTCGACTATAGAAATAGAATAGTCTATTTTTAGTTTTTGAATGAGCCTGTCCTAGAGTCGAGGGGAAGTACTTCATCTTTTAGAGGTCATCTTATTTCCTACCTTCGGGCATATAAAATGATATCTAAGGGATGTGTCTATCATCTTGTTGGAGTTAAGGACACTAGTTCTGAAACACCCAGTCTTGATTCAGTCCTAGTTGTGAATGAATATTCAGATGTCTTTCCTGAAAATCTTTCAGGAATTCCTCCCAAAAGGGAAATAGACTTCGGTAGTGATCTCCTTCCAGATACTCAGCCTATATCTATTCTACCATATAGAATGGCACCAACAAAACTAAGAGAATTGAAAGAGCAGTTGAAGGATCTCTAAGATAAGGGGTTTATCAGGCCCAGCGTATCCCCGTAGGGTGCAACAGTCTTATTCGTATGAAAGAAAGACGGTTCTCTCAGAATGTGTATAGACTACCGTTAGCTCAATAAAGTCATGGTCAAGAATAAGTATCCTCTTCCCAGAATTGATGACTTTTTTAATAAACTTTAGGGTGCTAGATATTTCTCTAAGATAGACCTTAGATCTGGCTATCATCAACTCAGAGTTAGAGAATGTGACATTCCTAAATCAACCTTCCATACTTGGTATGGTCTCTTCGAATCCCTAGTCATATCCTTTGGTCTTACCAATGCCCCAACATCTTTCATGGACTTGATGAACTATGTGTTCCAGCAGTACTTGGACATGTTCATCATAGTCTTCATAGATGATATTCTGGTCTATTCTCATAGTTAGCATGATCATGTGGATCATCTCAGAATTGTACTTCAGACTCTCAGAGATCATCAATTATTCACCAAATTCAATAAGTGCAAATTTTTGCTAAGGTTAGTAGCATTCCTTTGCCATATCATTTCCGGTGATAGCATTAGAGTAGATCCTCAAAAGACCGAAGCAGTAAGAAACTGGCCTCGCCCTATATCTCCATCAGATATCAGGAGTTTCTTGGTTTTGGCTGGCTATTAAAGACGGTTTGTCGAGGGATTTTCTTCTATTGCATCCCCTATGTCCTGATTGACTCAAAAAAAAGTCAAGTTTCAGTGGTCATATCCTTGCGAGAAGAGTTTTCAGGTGTTGAAGACTCGACTCACCTCAGCCCCAATCTTAGCTCTTCCAGATGGTTTAGATTGGTTCATGGTGTATTGTGATGCATCCAGAGTAGGTTTGGGTTCTATCCTCATATAGCATGGTAAGTTCATAGCCTACGCTGCCAGACAACTTAAACCCCATGATAAGAATTATTCGACTCATGATCTTGAGTTAGCATCCATAGTATTTGCCTTAAAGATTTGAAAGCAATATCTATATGGAGTTAATGTGGATATGTTCACATATCATAAGAGTCTCCAGTATGTCTTTTCTCAAAAATATCTCAATCTTCATCAGAGAAGATTGTTAAAAGCACTTGAAAAATTATGACATGAGTGTCCTTTATAATCTAGGCAAGGCTAATGTAGTGGCTGACTCTCTCAGTAGACTGTCTATGGGTCGTTTTACTCATGTCAAGGACAGTAAGAAGAAGCTAGCTCAGTAAGTCCATCAGCTTGCCAGACTAGGTATTCACTTAGTCAATACATAGGAGGATAACATATGGGTTTAGAGTAGTTCAGAATTATCTCTAGTTTTCAAGGTAAAAGAAAAGCAAGATAGAGACCCTAACCTTGTCAAATTGAAAGAGTCAGTCAAGGATCAGAAAGTAGAGGTTTCCTCCCAAGGGGGAGATGGTGTTTTTCCTTTTTAGGGTCATCTGTCTATTCCAGGTGTAGATGACTTAAGGCAATGAATTCTTGCAGAAATGCATGGTGCGCGCTACTCTATTCATCCAGGGGCCACAAAGATGTACCGAGACTTGCGAGAAATCTATTAATGGAGTGGGATGAAGAGAGATGTTGTAGAGTTTGTGGCTAAGTTCTCTACATGTCAGCAGGTTAAAATAGAGCATTAGAAACCTTGTGGGTCCATGTAGGAGTTCAGTATTCCTACTTGGAAGTAGGAAGAAGTGAACATGACTTCGTGATGGGTTAGCCTGGTACTCATCGTCAGCATAATTTAGTTTAGGTCATCGTAGATAGAATAACCAAGTCAGCCCATTTCCTTCTAGTCCATATGTAACGCCCTGGAAAATAGGTCCCGGAGCGTCACACGGTGCTTGAGGCTATGAGTAGCCCCAAGCTAACCCTTTGAGCCATTTTCATTCAGTTCAACACAAATCAACGGGGTTTCCATAAATAACCCTCAAATATCAACAGAGTAATCATCATCCAAGAATAAAAGAATTTCAGAAAGATAACAAAATACGACTTATTCAACTCCCAACATCTATACTAGTTTGACAAGCCTCTAAGAAAATCAATAAAACTAGCGAGCCATTGAGACATGCCCCAACTGACTCATACTCAGTTATCAAATGTAAACAATTCTGTGAAACCAATATCAGACATCACATCCTCGGAACATGAGGACTCACACAACAGAGGATGTAGAACAGCGTGCCCAAATAATCACTGTCGAACTTAGAACTGAGCACATAAACCAATATTCCGAGAAAATACAGCCCACATTCGAAGATGTGGGTTAGTACCATGGAAAGGAACCGAGTATATGGGGATGTATGCAGTTGTATAAACATCATCATCATAAATATTTATAAGAAATATGCAAAATATATGAAAGACTCACATAGCCCAAAGAAAATCATCATAATCATGAGATAATGAAATAAGTACAATAACACATGTGAGTCATCATATAATTTGTCAATCACTTGTAGTTCATCAAGAATATCAATTCTCATAATGTAAATATCATTTAAATCTTTCGAAAGAATAACTTTAACAATTTCACTTTCAAATCACTTCATGATTCACCATAGACACAAGGGAACACACACACACTGGGAGATCTTATAACTGACATAAACCATGTAAGCTACATGGAGTCCAACGTACAACCCACATTGGGGAGAGACGTCCTATCCTTTCCATCAGAATAGGACTATCGATATCAAATCCACACAAACTAGTGATCACTATATAAATGAGCCTCAGGCTCACTCCTACGGGGGCATATAGTTCTAGGGAAGTAAGGTCGCTTTATACCTCCCACTCGATGCTAAAGACTTCTCCTAGACTTAGCTCAGATCATTTCAAAGATAATCCATAACAAAATAATTTCAGTAATATAAAAATATACATCGGGAGCCATCATACTTCCCATCTATCAAAATCAACCACGTTGTGGATTTCTTTCACACTCTAGTTCAAAACAACTCCATTAATACCAAAAGGTCAAATCATTCAAAATATCTCAAATATTCAACATCAACGTGCTTATAACACACTCTCTGAAAAAACACAATTTCCAATGGGGATTCATGACCCAAATATCAAAATCATGATAAATATCGTTCAAGATTCATGATTTATATCTCCACACATGTAAATTCATCTTTCAAAATCATAAACATCAAGATTTCATAATAATCATCATAAGATATGGGTTCATGCTTCAAATTCGTAAAAATCAAATAAAAATCATGCCTTTGTAAAGAAAATTACTTTTGGGCAGAAAAACGAAAGAGAGTTCTTGTTGAAAAACCCCACATACCTTGAATGATGAACTTTAGATCGATACTCATTTTTGAGATGTTAATCGTATATTTGAATGATGGTTCTTGGAGTTCTTGAACTAGGAACTTGGAATCTTAAATAAATTTGCAGAATTAATGGTGAACTTTGGAGGTTCTTGAAGTTGGATGTAGGAGCTTAGGGTTTTTTTTAGGGAGTTTGATGAAATATAACATATAATGCTTCTAATAGGCTTTAATATAGGGTTTGGACGAATTTGGGTGAGGGGGAATGACCAAAATGCCCCTAAAAATCAAATAATTCTCGAATCTGTCCTTTGGTGGACTGTTTTGATAGTCTGAAGTTGATCAACTATAACATTTTACTCCGATATCCAAATTGGATAAAACCAATTTCATTAGAAAGAGGACTCTCATATCTTTCCATTGATATATATTATCTCACCCAGATCATTGTGTACAAGGAGTTATGATCGTTTGAAGTTGACCCAAAAATATAATTTTTATAGGCTGAAGTAGATCGATAATTACTTTTTACTCCGATAGAAAAATTAGATGAAACCAATTTCATTGGAAAGAGGACTCGTAGAGCTTTCCGTTGATATATAGTAGATCACCCAGATCATTATGTACAAGGATTTATGATCGTATAAAGCTGGAGAAAAAATACGCCAGGCCTCAGTACTTTTTTCTGCATATTTTACTGTTCACTACTATTCACGGTTCGATCGGAATGTTCGTAACTCGTCGCTCAGGTGTCCGATTTGAATGATCCACATATCGTTGGAAAATTTATTCGATAGTCTACATAAAGGTGGGTCATAATCTAAGACATTCCATTTGGAAAATTTATAATTCATTCTAGAAGATAGAACCCAATACGTCTACGCACAAAATTCCAACGCAAAATTTCTCGGGGTATTACATCATCCCCCCTTGGAAACATTCGTCCTTGAATGATGCTAGACATGACAAGATTAGATAGAGAATAGAGCATACAGCTAAAACCATTCGTTAGACTCATCACCACATCGTTTCTCAGTCCGAATGCAATATAGAATGCATAAATTCAAGAAACTACAGCTGAACACATAATAAATGACAGCTGAACTGCTACAACTTTTATCAAAAGTGCATGATTTAGGAAAGAACGGTACCTTCGGCTTGATCGAATTTCGCGGAAAATAGGTGCGGGTACTTGGATTGCATATCCGCCTCAGCTTCCCAAGTTGCACCCTCAACAGATTGGTTTCGCCACAACACCTTGACCAAGGGAACTTCTTTGTTCCTTAGTCTTCGGACACTGAAATCAAGAATCTCAACAGGAATCTCATCAAAAGAAAGATCTTCTTGAATGTCAGCACTCACAGAGGAATCCACTACCACAACATCGCTAATATGCTTTCTAAGCATGGAGACATGGAATATTGGATGAACAGAGGACAACTCTGAAGGCAATTCGACCTCATAAGCTACCTTACCAACACGGCTAAGAATTTTGTAAGGACCAACATAATGGGGACTAAGCTTCCCCTTCTTTTAGAATCTCTTCACCCCCTTCATGGGTGAAATTTTCAGATACACTAGGTTACCAACTTCAAACTCAAGGTCTCTCCTTCTAACATTCGCATATGACTTCTGACGACTCTGCGCAATTTTCAACCTTTCCCTAATCAACTTAACTTTTTCCATAGCCTCAAATACCAAATCAAGACCACTCACAGCCGCTTCACCCACCTTGAACCAACCTATAGGTGATCTACACTTTCTCTCATATAAGGCTTCAAACGGAGCCATGCCAATACTAGAGTGGAAACTGTTATTGTAAACAAACTCTATCAACGGTAAGTGATCATCCCAACTTCCCTTAAAGTCAAGTGCACACGCTCTCAACATATCCTCTAAGGTCTGGATGGTCCGCTCAGCCTGACCATCAGTCTGCGGATGGAAAGCAGAACTCAAAAGCACTTGGGTACCAAGACCCTCCTGAAAAGCTTTCCAAAATTACGAAGTAAACTGAGTACCCCTATCCGAAATGATAGACAAGGGAACTCCATACAGTCTAACTAGCTCTCGGATATACAATCTAGCGTAATCCTCAGCAGTATATAAAGTATGAACAGGCAAGAAATGAGCAAACTTAGTCAACCTATCAACCACAACCCAAATGGAATCATGATGGCATCGAGAAAGAGGTAAACCAATCACAAAGTCCATATTTATCTCTTCCCACTTCCAGGTAGGAATACTAAACTCTTGCATCATACCACCAGGTCTTTGGTGTTCAACCTTAACCTGTTGGCATGTTGCACACTTAGCTAGAAACGCTGCTATATCTTTCTTCATGCCACTCCACTAATAGATTTCCCGCAAGTCTCGGTACATCCTTGTGGCACCAGGATGAATAGAATATCGCGCCCCATGCGCTTCAGCCATAATCCTCTGTCTTAGATCATCAACATTCAGGACACACAATCTACCCTGCAATCTCAACATACCATCTCCCCCTTGGGAGAAAACCTCTACTTTTTGGTCCTTGACTGACTCCTTCAGTTTGACAAAACTAGCATCTAAGTATTGCTTTTCCTTCACTTCCAAAACCAAGGAGGATTCGGAACTACTTTGAACCCCTATATTACCTTTAACAGAGTCAAACAACCTAACCCCCAATCTAGCCAAACTATGTACATCACGAGCCAACTCTTTCTTACCTTTTACCACATACAAAACACTACCCATGGACACTCTACTTAGGGCATCTGCCACAATATTGGCCTTTCCCGGATGGTACAGAAAACTCATATCATAGTCCTTTAACAATTCTAACCATCGTCTCATCCTAAGATTCAATTCTCTCTGGGTAAACACATACTGTATACTCATATGATCTGTGAAAACATCAACATGGACACCATACAAATAGTGTCTCTAGATTTTCAAAGCAAACACAAAAGCAACCAACTCAAGGTCATGGGTGGGGTAATTTTTCTCCTGGGGTTTCAACTGTCTAGAAGCATAAGCTATCACCTTACCCTTCTGCATCAATACACAACACAACCCAACTCTCGAAGCATCAAAGTACACCACAAAACCATCAACACCATCAGGCAAAGTCAAAATAGGGGATGAAGTGAGTTGAGTCTTCAACTGCTGAAAACTCCTCTCACAAGATTCAGACCACAAGAACTTCACTTTATTTTGGGTCAACCGAGTTATAGGAGACACTATAGAGGATAAACCCTCAACAAAATTGCGGTAATAGCTAGCTAAACCCAAGAAACTTTGGATATCAGTCAAAGAAATAGGTCTAGGCCAATTTCTAACAGCTTCGGTCTTTTGGGGATCAACTCTAATACCCTCAGAAGAAATGGTATAACCCAGAAAAGCAACTGACCTTAGCCAGAACTCGCACTTACCAAACTTGGCAAATAATTTGTGATCTCTAAGGGTTTGCAAAACAGTTTGAAGGTGATCAGAATATTTATCCTCACTACGGGAGTACACCAGTATATCATCGATGAACACTACGACAAACATATCCAGATATGATCTGCATACTCAATTCATGAGGTCCATGAAAGCTGTTAGGGCATTAATTAACCCAAAAGACATAACAAGAAACTCAAAATGGCCATAACGAGTTTGGAAAGTGGTTTTTGGGATGTCACACTCCCTAACTTTGAGTTGATGATAGCCGAAATGAAGGTCTATCTTTGCGAAATAACTTGCACCTTGCAATTGGTCAAACAAATCACCTATTCTCGGAAGGGGGTACTTATTTTTGACAGTGACTTTATTCAGTTGATGGTAATCAATGCACATACACAAAGAGCCATCTTTCTTTCTCACAAACATCATAGGAGCACCCCAAGAAGAAACACTGAGCCTTATGAAACCCTTATCTAATAGATCTTTTAGTTGCTTTTTCAACTCCTTAAGTTCTGCAGGAGCCATACAGTAAGAAGGAATAGAAATGGGCTGAGTATCAAGAAGAAGATCAATCCCGAACTCTATCTCTCTATCAGGAGGTATCCCTGGGAGATCATCCAGAAAGACATCAGAAAACTCATTGACGACATTAACAAACTGGAGAGTTGGAGTCTCAGACTTAGTGTCTTTAACTCTAATCAAATGGTAAATACACCCCTTGGAAATAAGCTTTCTAGCTTTGAGGTAA